>NC_034437.1:1389340-1394664 GCF_002078875.1 Numida meleagris
CGGCGCTCACCCCACACCCTTGCAGTGGGGTCCAGGTGTGGACGCAGAGCGCATGGGGCTGCGTGGGGCCGGGGCGCAGCGAGCGCCGCGTCCATTGCTGCAAGCGTTTCTCTAGGAAAGCGGGGCATCTCTCTTCCTCTTGTTCTTACAGTGGCTCAATGGGTCTCTGAGGTCGTGGACACGTCCACGATTCCCGTTGGCTGCGCAGCCCTCGACTTCAGAGCGCGGCGGGCGGATGAGCGGAAAGCGAAGCGCCCGCTCGATGGCGGTGCCCTGGGGGAGCTGCCCGGCCCCGTGCCCGCCTCGGGTGGGCACCCCGCTCCCCTTTAGCTGGGCGCACCGCCGTCCTTGGCGATGACGACGGAGTGCTGCGTGGAGGAGGAGGAGCCCTCTGCGCCCTTCTGCGCGCCCGCGTCCTTGGGGACGTACCTGACCACGGCCGAGATGAGCCGGCTGCGGAAGCCCTTGCTGAGGAAGTTGTAGAGGATGGGGTTGAGGACGCAGTGCAGCAGCGTGAGGCAGTCGATGACGTCGTAGAAGAAGTAGAGGAAGTGGGCGAAGGAGCAGTGCAGGATGATGTGGGTGCCGTCGAGGGTGAGGAGCGTGAGCAGGACGTGGAAAGGCAGCCAGCTGAGCAGGAAGGCGGCGATGTAGGCGTAGATGAGCAGGCGGTGCCTCCCGGCCTCCGGCTTGGAGCGGCGGACGAGCCGCGCCGTCAGCACGTTGAACACGGCGATGATGGGGAACGGGATGAGGAAGCCCACGGCGGTGGTGGCCAAGCTGACCGCCAGCGCCCACTCGTCGTAGGTCTCGAAGGGGGCCATGAAGATGCAGACGGGGTCCCCGGTGTTCACCAGCTGCATGTGGGACACCTCCACGAAGGGGATGGCCGCCGCCAGCACCCAGACGCAGGCGCAGACGACGCGGCGCCCGCGGTGCTGGTGCCGGTGCCAGAAGGGCGAGGAGCCGCGCAGCGACACGTAGCGGTCCACGCTCAGGCAGGTGAGGAGGAAGATGCTGGCGTACATGTTGGCGAAGTAGAAGTAGTGCGTGAAGCGGCAGAGGAAGCTGCCCCAGAGCCAGGTGTAGTCCAGCATCACCTCCAGCATCCAGACGGGCAGCGAGAGCAGCACGCCGAGATCGGCGATGGCCATGTGCAGGGCGTAGACGTTCACCAGGCTCCGGCCGCCGCGCGTCTGCCAGTTCACCCAGACCACGAGGAGGTTCTCCACCAGCCCCACCACGAAGATGGCCAGGTAGAGCACGAAGACGGCCACGCGCTTGGCGTTCTCGTCCAGGTTGAACTCGCAGGCCGTGTAGGTGTAGTTGAGGAGGTGGAACAGCTCCGACAGGTTGTGGTACTCGCCGTACTCGCCGGGCACGGTGGGCGTCTCGCCGGGGGCTGCCGTCGCCTCGGCCATGCTGGGAGCTGCAGGGGGAAGGAGAGCAATGAAGCACGGAGCGCTCGGCCGTGCTGGGAGCCCCCCCACCCCTACCCCGGGTGCTAAACCATGGGGATCCCCACGGGGTCACAGCTCCCGGCAGCTTTCTGCTGACCCGAACCGTGTCCGGTTGCAGCAGCGGGGCGTGGGATGCAGATCCAGCTGTGGGTGTCACATCGGGTTCTGCTTCACGTCCCTCTGCCCTGAGGGATGTTACCGAGACCCCTCAGACCCCTCCAGAAGCAGCGGTTCTCATTCGTAAGGGGAGAGGCTGCGGGGCACAGCCTTCGTTTGGCCACGGGAAAACATCAGAATGGATCAGACAGAAAATCCGAGCCAGCACAGCTGGGAAACGGTCGAAAACCAGCGGGTCTCCGCCGGCGCAGCTCAGCTCTCGGAGCTCCCGAGGCCCCTTTTAATCCGATGGGATTTGATCCCGACGTGTGAATTCTCACATTATCCCTCTAAAGATCCCCCGGCGGATCCCAGACGGAGCGGCCCCAACCCAGCGCGTACAAGGGACCCGACCCCGGAGCTGCTGACGGCAGCACGGCACCGCACGGCACCGCACGGCACCGCACTGCACCGAAACCCCGGGGCACCGCCACCCCCCGCAGCCGTGCCCGAAGCCCCGGGGCTGCGCTGCGCTTTCCGCCCGCGGTGGCGGTGGGATCTCGGGGTGCGGGGACGCGGCTCACCGGGGGTGCGCGGAGCGATCCTCGCGGGGCGGCGGCGGGAGCTGCTCTGGGCTTGCGGGGCTGCGCTCCAGGCTCCCAACCCGCAGGAAATGAGCACGGCAGCCCCATATCCTGAGACGGCCCCGCGCGAGGGGACGTGGGACGTGAGGGGACGTGGGACGCCCGAGGGCGGTGCGTTGGGGAGCGGAGTTGGGGGGTGGGGGTGCACGGGCAGGTGCTGCCCTCAGTGCCGGGGAGTCCGCACCGCATCCATCCCCGCCCAACGCGGGATGCGGGGGCACGGAGCCACGTGCGGGTGAGGGGGGTTGTGTCCTCGGAGCCGCGAGCCCACGGGTTGGTGCGGGCCGAGGGGAACGCGCTGTGCCCGTCCGTGCGGCGATGAGCGGGGACCCTCGGGTTCTTTGTTGGGGAAAGCTGACAAAAGCAGCACAGTGCGGTGATGCGCAGCTCAGCGTGGCACGGCATGGCACGGCATGGCACGGCACGGCGTGGCACAGGGCGGCACAGCGTGGCACAGCACGGCACGGCACGGCGCAGCGCTGGGGGGTCGGGGCATTGCGTCCCCCCCCCCCGGGGCAACATTTCCGCGTTCCGGATGCCGCTCGCGGCCGTGCCCACTGCAACTCCTCTCTGCCCGGCAGCAATTAATCAGCAGGCAACAACGGGGCAATGTGCAGGGGAAGGGACGGGGCTCAGCCTTGCCCCGCGCTGGGGAGGGGGCTGATGGGCAGAACGTTTTTGCCTCGGGCTGCAAGTCCTGCAGAACAATTGCAGGAAATCTCCTTTTCAAGAGCAGACAAGACACCGTGACCGACAATCGCTCGGAAGGAAGGCACCGAGGGAACAGGGAAGCGCGTGCACTGATAAGTGGGCGCTCTCCCAACGTCGGGCGGGCGGCCAGCGAGCAGGTACCGGCCCTCGGGATCCACTGTTTGCAAACAGGAACCGGGCGCTGCTTCGCCCCGCTTCGCCCCGTGGGAACGCCACGGGTTGGCATTGCCCTCCTGAGCGCGGCGCACTCGGTCCGGCTGTGACGGATGCGCTGCGCTCTGGGAAGCTCCCGGCGTTGGGGTTTTGCTTCCCGGGGGCTCGGGGAAGGAGCAGAGCTCCGGTGTTGGTGGCACAGCAGAAGGGCTGCGCAGGGCGGGTGACCCCACGGCAGTCGGACCTGGATGGGGGGAGAGTTAGAGGGGGGGGAGCTCCGCTTCTCCGAGCTCTGCTCCACCAGAACAGAACCAGGATGCTCAGAGAGCACCGCGCCGAACCGAACGCATCGTCCCTGCGTGCCGGGGCCCCCGCTCCCCCCCCTCCCCCCCCAAGGCCCCATTTGTTTGGAGATCGATGGGATAAGGGGCCCCTTCCTCTCCGGAAGGGCCGTGCTCAGAGGCCCCGGGTGGGGTGGAGGGGCCCCAGGGAGCTCAGCGCGGGGGGGCCCGGAGAGGCGAAACCCCATGGGAGCTTCTACCCCATGGAGCTGAATCCGGAGCCAACGTTCCCTCGGGGTTTGCACTTTGCTGCTGTTGGCAGCGCTGCTCCAAGGGCAGCCCCCTCACCCCGGGGACACACAGGGACACGATGCTGTGCCGGCTGCCGGGACGCCGCACACACCAAACCTGCGGGAACGCTTTGCTTTGCACGAGGGCTCCTCGCCCCCCGCGTCGCCCCGCGTCGCCCCGGTCCCGCACGAGCTCGGCCCCCGCACGCGTCAGCGGGAGAAGGGACGCGGGTGGGCGGCGCGAGGCTGCGCCGAGCGCTGCTCAGTCCTGCAGGCAAGTGCACAGCCTCGGGGGCCCATCTCCCAGATCGTCATCACTAATTATCCCTTAATTAGAGGTATGAAGGATGCGTGAGTCACCGCCCGCGCATCCGATGTGCCGAAGCACAGCAGCACCCACCGGTGCCAGCGGACCCCGAGGGCGCAGTGCGGGGACAGATGGGGCCGTGCAGCTGCAGCCGGGAGGAGGGGGGGGTCTCGGGGTGGGGGCTTTCCCCTCCTGTGCTGAAGGTTGCAGCGGAGGATGGAGCTGATTGCAGCCCCCTGCAGCTGCGGGAGGTGGGAGCTGGGCATAAAGAACCCAGCTCCCGAGGACGGCAAATGCACGGGGGGGGGGAGGTGGGCGCTGTGTTAGGGGCCAGCTGCTGGAGGGGCCCCGGCACGGCTGGAGCGATGCACCGGGGCTTTGTGCCCCTCTGCAGCGTGCAGCTGCCCGCAGCCCCAGTGCAGGAGGAGCTGTGAGCCCAGAGGACCCAACGGCTGCTGCTGCAGAAGGGAAAAACGCTTGTAACGAGGTCCCGCTCCCGCTGCGGGAGCCCCGCGTGCGGCGCCTTTATTGAGCAGCGGAACGGACGCGGGGACGCGGCTCAGGGAGGTGCCGGGGCGCCGTATTCCGGCTTGGGCATCGCGAGGGCGACGATGGCATCGCAGAACCACGCCGGGCAGTAGCTGAGCGGCAGCAGGAAGAGGAGCGCGTCCCAGCCGGCGGCGTAGCGGCTGCGGGGGCTGCGGGACAGCAGCGCGTGCTGCATGCGGGCGGTGACGCGGGACAGGCGCGGGCTGCTCAGGCGGTGCAGGAGGGCGTTGCGGTTGGCGTCTGTGGGGTGAGCGGGTTGCTCAGCGGGGCGGAGGGGCCAGTGGGGCTGCTGCGGTGCTGTAGGGGGAGGGGTGGGGGGGATGTACTAACAGATCTCCAGGTAGCGGCGGCCGTAGGATACCCGGGTCTCCGTCGGGAGCCGTGCCCAGATGCGCTCCAGTTCCTTCAGCGTCGCTTTGGGGTCGGTCATCCCCGTTCGGAAGCCGCCGGGTTCGATGATGGAGACCTTCACCCCGAAGGGTCGCATCTCACGCCTGAATGGGGACAGGGCCATCACTGCCGCCCCGAGACGGGACCCAGCACTGCAGGGCAGTGGGGACGCCCGGACACTCGCTCACCCCAGAGCCGGCTCTCCTCCAACCCTTTCCATCTTTGCACAACCGCTGGCTCCCACTTGCCCGATTCCCAACCCACGCAGACACCTTTCACAAGCCCTCCCCGCAGCTCAGTGCTTTTCCATTCCATTAGGACAGGAGGTGCCGGGGGGGGGGGAATGGCGAAAGCGGGACAGAGGCAAACCAGCACTGCCCTGCTGCCACCAAACCCCACGCAGGACCCAGCCAGGCTGCGCTGTACCTGAGGCTGTCGGAGAA
>NC_034437.1:1395194-1406837 GCF_002078875.1 Numida meleagris
TCCAGCTGCCGTGCCAGCACGTTGCCAAAGCCCGAGTCGCAGCCCGTGATCAGCACAAACTTCTCATCCAGGCCGGGCACCGTCTGCCGCCCGCGGTGCCAACGCCGCAGCAGCCACAGCCCCAGCAGCACCAGCAGCCACAGCCACATCCTCACTGAGGGAAGAGAGGGGCTGCACGGGGGCTGCCTGCAAGGACCTGCGGGTCGGGGTCCTGCTGGGTCCCGGCTGTGCCCTTGCAGCTGTCACACCGCTGTCCCGAGCACGCTGCGCTGGGGGCTGTTCCCTGGATTTGGGGTCTTTGGCTCTCGGGTGCGAGTCCTTGCACTTCCCTATCGGCCACCACCCCACTGGAACCCATTGCAGGTGGTTCTTGGGATGGGCACCCGCAGCCCCCTCTATCCCCACCCTCCCACCATGCACAGAACTCGGTTTCCATTCCCTTAACACACCTATGAGGTTTTCCTTCGTCGTGGGGATGACGCACCGAGGACGCGGTTTGCTGCAGCCTCACCGCGCTCCCCCCAGCGCACAGCACCGCAGCGGCCCGGCTTCAAGGCAGCACCCACCACCCCACAGAGCTCCCACCCCACTCCCCACAACACTGGGACACCCCCAGCCCGGCTCTTCCCGGCCCCTCCCACACATCTCCCTGCGCTGTGCCCGTCCTGGAGGAGCTGCACCTGCGAACGCCGCAGCACAAAGCCCGGGGTTACCTGGGCAGGTCTGCACCGCTCCGCAAGTCCTCGCACAGCCCACGTCCCCGCGTATAAATAGAGCTCAGCGCGGAGGAGCGGAGCCATGGGGCAGCAGCGGGGGCGGCGGTGCCCGAATTGCTGCAGGGAGTGCTGCAGGGCAGGCAGGATGGCACCAGCGCTGGAATAAACCGCGAGTTCCCTAATCCTCACCGCCTCGTGTTGCACAGAGCCGTGTGCTGGGAGCGCTGCTTCAGCTCTGCAATAGATGCTCGTGCTGGCAGAGCGCGACCCGAGGCCGTGCACAACACCCGGATCCGCAGCGCGGGGCTGAGTGCCTCGTGCCCTCCGCATGGGAAGCACGCGAGGACGCGGCGGCGCCGGGATGAGAGCAGAGCAGCGGGGTCAAGGCTGAGGGCTCCCACTCTGCCCAGGGACACTAGGACAACTGCTCCCCCACCAGCAGCTCCTGGGTGCCCCCAGCTCCTTGGGACGGCCAAGTGGGCACGGGTTGCACGGGTGGGGGCTTGGCAGCGCCGTGCCGGCTGCTCCCCCATGGGCACGGCACAGCCTTAGTGCACCACCGAGGGAAGGGGCTCGGCTCAATCACACTGTGCAGGGAGGAGGAGGTCGTCTTTATTCAGCAGCAAGTAGTTCGCCTGCTGTAGCGGTGCCGTGCGGTGCGTGCTGATGTAGAACCTGGGGATCTCGGCTGCGGGGCGATGCGGGCTCTGCCCCACACACCCGGCCCCACGCTGCCCGCACCGCCTCATGCGCTCTGGGCGGGTTTGGGGTAGGACCAGCTGAGGATGGTGTCGCTGAGGGCGGAGGGCAGGTAGCTGAGCGGGATGTAGAGCAGCTTGGCGTCCCAGCCGGCTGCGTAGCGGTAACGCGGGTGGCAGCTGGTCAGCGCGTGCTCCATGCAGTCCGTCACCAGCGACAGGTTGGGGTTGCACTTCTTCTGCATCGCCCGCATGGCTGCCAGGACTGGGGGCAGAGGGAGGGGGCAGGCGCTGACCTCGTGCCCAAGGGACCGAGAGGCCCCGATGGGTCCCGGCGCAGCGGGGCACTGCGGTGCCGGGTGGGCTTTGGGGATGCACTCACACTCCTGCAGGTAATTCTCCCCGTAACTCGCTCTGGTTTCGTCAGGCAGCCTCTCCCAGATGCTGATGAAGCTCTTCTCCACGATTGGGGAGTTGGTGATGGCCGTCTTGAAGTAGCCCGGCTCGATGATGCTCACCTTCACCCCGAAGTGCCGCATCTCAAGCCTGGAAAGCAGCGATGCCGTGGGACGGGAGCAGCACTCGGGTGCGGGCTGCGTGAGGACGGCCTCGACCCAGGGCACGGTGGGGAAACCCGACCACAAAATGCACCCTGTGCAGCCCAGCACGGGGCTGAGGCAATGCACGAGCAAACATTGACCGCGATGGGATGGGATGGGGTCAAAGCCAATGTTGGAGCCGTTCCACAGGACCTGCAGCGGGGCAAGGTCCGAGCAGCAGGGATCCCTGCCCGGTGCCTGCACCCCAGAGCTACCAGGCAAAGCTGGGAGAGGTGCAGCCGCATGGGGAGCGTGGGACTCACCGCAGGCTGTCGGAGAAAGCCTCCACACCAAACTTGGAGGGGCAGTACCCCCCCCCGAAGAAGGCGAGCCGGCCCATCACGCTGGCCACGTTGACCACGCGGCCCCGCGCCCGCTTCACCAGCGGCAGGAGGCTGAGCGTCACCTCGATCAGCCCCACCAGGTTGACGTTCAGCACCGCCACGAAGTCGTCCTTGCTCAGCCACTCGTTGGGGGCGGCGGGGGCGGCGATGCCGGCGTTGTTCACCAGCCCCCACAGCCCTGCAATAGGGACGGGGTGAGCCGGGACCCCCACCACGCCCCCACCCCACGCGGGCCCCTCTCCATACCTCGCTCCCCCACGCGCTCCTGCACCCAGGCGGCGGCGGCGGCGATGCTGCTGCTGGAGGTGACGTCCAGGAGCACGGTCTGCAGGCGTGACGAGGCGGCTGCCCGCAGCTGTGCGGCCCCTGGCTCCGTCAGGCAGCCCGCCAGCACCCGCAGCCCCCGCGCATCCAGCTGCCGTGCCAGCACGTTGCCAAAGCCCGAGTCGCAGCCCGTGATCAGCACAAACTTCTCATCCAGGCCGGGCACCGTCTGCCGCTCGCGGTGCCAACGCCACAGCAGCCACAGCCCCAGCAGCACCAGCAGCCACAGCCACATCGCGGGGCAGCAGCAGCAGGAGGAGGAGGAGAAGAGAAAGTGGCAGAGGCAGAAGCAGCTGGGACGCGCCTGGCACAGCAGGGACGCTGCAGCACAGTGCAGAGCGGTGCAGCCCGAGGGCTGGCTCAGGCCTGCGCTGACCTTGGACCTGCCCAACCCTGCGGGGCCGGGCAATGAGCGGTGCCAGCAGCGGGGCCGGGTCTGGGAGCAGCTCTGTGCCAGCTCAGCCAAGCACGGGGCCGAGGCAGCGGCTCAGCCCGTCCTCCCGCGTCCCACCCAGAGCAGCCGTGCAGCACCGAGCCGCAGCCGGGATGCTTGCACTGTGCTCCCTGTCCCACGTCGCCCGCTGTGCCGAGGGAGGTGCTGCCTTATTGCCACAGCCTGGCGGCGGGCGCTGCGTTTCCTAACCCCGCTCACCCCCACGTTCTCTTGTAGGGACCTGCAGCGGGCTGGCACAGCAGGAGGCTGCACCGAGCTGCACGTGAGCCGTGCACACAGCAGATCTGAAACCCCGTCCGTGGCCCCTGGCCTCGCGCTTGGCCCCTTGGCAAAGCTGGCACGGAGCCGAGCGCATCCATCCCGCTGCCCTCGAGCCACCCCGTGCCCGCCGGGCCACGTGTGACCGTCCCCCTCCTCCCCCCCCCCCACTGTTGCCCCACGCGTGTGGGGCGTCGAAGAAGCTTCGCTCCCGGTGCTCGGGGTGGGAAGAGGTCGGGACGCAGCGGGAAGAACGCTCAGGGGGCGGCGGGAGGAGGCACCGCGCAGCCCGTGCCCCGGGACCGGGTCGGTGCTGGGGGCTGAGCCCCGCGGGGGGTCCCTGTCCCCTCGGTCCGGTGCCCCGACGGCCGGTGCCGCGCCGTGCCGTGCTGTGCCGTGCTGTGCCGTGCTGTGCCGTGCCGAGCCGTGCCGAGCCGTGCCGTGCCGTTCCGGGCGGGGCCGCACTACATCTCCCAGCGGCCCCCGGGTGCGGACGGCCCCGCCGCTTCCCTCCGCTTCCCGCCATGGCTCCGTTCGAACCGGCGGCGCTGCCCGAGCTGCTCCCGGTGTTTTACCGCCGGCTCTTCCCGCACGGCGCCTACGGCCGCTGGCTCGGCTACGGCGGCGGTGAGCGGCGGGGCCGGGCTGCACCGAGCGGGGCGCGGGGAGGGGCGTGCGGGGCCGGGAGCGCGCACCGACGGGGTCCGGGAGGCGGCAGCGCTGCGCACCCCCCCGCCCTCCCTCCCCCCCTCAACCCACCCGCACCCCCGCAGTGGAGAAGAACTACTTCCAGCTGCGGGAATTCTCCTTCACGCTGCGGGACGACGTGTACGTGCGGTTCCAGTCCTTCGGCAGCCCCCAGGAGCTGGAGCGGGAGCTGCAGAGAACCAACCCCTACAAGATCGACATCGGGGCCGTGTACTCGCACCGCGTGAGGCCCCCCCCACCCCCTCCTCCTCCCCTCCCCCAAACTCCCCGGTGGCTGCAGGAGGACAGCGGGGTGACCCGCTGCTCCCCGCAGCCCAACCAGCACAACACGGTGCACCTCGGGGCCTTCCAGCCCGTGGAGAAGGAGCTGGTGTTCGACATCGACATGACCGACTACGACGACGTCCGGACGTGCTGCAGGTTTCTGGGACGGCGGGGGGGGTTTTGCAGCCCCACGGAGCCGGGATGGCTGCGGGGGGAGCACGGCACCCGCCTGACCGCCACGCTCTGCCCCCAGCTCGGCCGACATCTGCTCCAAGTGCTGGACGCTGATGACCATCGCTGTCCGCGTGATTGACCGCGCGCTCGTGGGTGAGGGATGCGGGGAAGCACGCAGCCCCTGTCCTCGTGCATCGGGGACGAGTCCAGACCCCGCTGCCCCTCGTGGTGGTGCCTTGAAGGGGCTCTTGGGGAGCGCTGCTGTGGGGCTGGAGCAGGAGCAGAGGATGCGCAGGTGCCTGGCGTGCTCCGCCCCCAGCCCCGCTGTGCCCCACAGAGGACCTGGGCATGAAGCACCGCCTGTGGGTGTACTCGGGACGGAGAGGCGTCCACTGCTGGGTCTGTGACGACGCTGTACGCAAGTGGTCCCCAGCGCTGCGTGCGGCCGCCGTGGAGTACCTGAGCCTGGTGAAGGTGGGCGTTTGGGAGCGGGGGGGAGCGCAGGTGGTGCTGCCCACCTCGCTCGGGCTGACCAAGCTGTCCCTCCCAGGGCGGAGCTGAGACCGTGAAGAAGGTGAACCTCTCGGAGCCCGTGCACCCCTTCATCAGGTCGGTGCGGATGCGCTGCCCGGTGCGGAGCTGATGGCCGCGGGGCGCTGAGCTTCTCCCGCTGCTCCGCAGGCGGTCGGTGAATGTGGTGGAGCAGTACTTCGAGGCGTACGCGCTGCAGGGCCAGGACATCCTGGGCAGCCCCGAGCGCTGGGACAAGGTGCTAGCCCTCGTCCCAGAGGGTATCCTTCCTGCGGCGGCTTGGAGCCGTGCTGCTCGGCTCAGGTTGGGCAGCGGGGTTTGTGTTGAACGTTGATCAGCCTTAACCGCCGGGCAGAGCACCGCGAGCTGCTGCAGAGCGAGTTCCCCAAGAAGCGCGACTCGGTGCAGCGCTGGGAGCTGCTGAAGGGCCGCATGGAGCGGACGCGGGTGAGTGGCTGTGGGGCGGCTGTGGGGCGGCTGTGGGGTGGTGCTGCCCCCTGACCGCCTGTACCCACAGCGGGCGGCGGCCAGCGGGAAGGGCACGTCGTGCTACGCAGACTGGGAGATCATGCTGCAGTACTGCTTCCCACGCCTCGACATCAACGTCAGCAAAGGCGTCGGGCACTTGCTGAAGAGCCCCTTCAGCGTCCACCCCAAAACAGGTGGGTCCGTATACCCCAAAACAGGGGGTGCAGCTGTCTGTGGGGTCAGCACCCCGCTCTGGGCACCTCGGGCAGCACCTCTGTCTCTCGCAGGCCGCATCTCGGTGCCGCTGGACCTGCAGAGGCTGGATGACTTTGACCCGTTTGCAGTGCCCACCATCAGGTTCGCGCATGGGGCTGGTGGCGGGGGGAGCCCCAGCTGTGGGCAGCCCCCCATGTCTTGCCCTTCTCCGCAGCTCCCTGTGCCAGGAGCTGGATGCGGCTGGCGATGACGCGGAGCAGGAGGAGAGCGAGGAGATGGAGACAGAGCCAAAGCGGAGGATGCGGGGTGAGCGGGGCTGGGGCCAGGTGAAGGAGGGGTGGGTTAATTGCAGGGGGGCAGGCCGGGTGGGGGGCCCACGCCCAGCTCCCACTCAACCCTCCCTCCGCAGACTACCGGCGGACACAGCTGGCACCCTACGTGAAGGCCTTCGAGCAGTTCCTGGAGGAGATGGAGCGTGCGCGACGTGGGGAGCGGCTGCGGAGGAGCGGTGAGCACCGGGGAGCCCTCCGTTCGCCGCCGCTCTTTGTTGTTTTGTTTTCTCTAAAACTCCATTTCTGCTCTTTCCCAGACCTGCAGGGAGATTTCTGACCCCCCCTGTCCTTGGGAGGCCACCGACAGACGGCTGCTGCTGCAGTGGGGCAGGGAGCCTGACCCACCTTCCCCCCCCTAGTTCCCTTCTCACTTCTTTTTATGCTTTTTGTACCTTTTATACCCAAAAACGAATAAAGGGCAATGCTCAGCCCCGTGTCCGTGTCCCTGGGCTTCGGAGGGCGGGGGGCAGAAAAGATGGGGCTCTCGCGGGACAAAGCAGCGCTGGGGCGCGGGGCACAATTCCCGTTCCCGGGGGAGCTGTTCCCGTTCTCGGATCGAACGTGCCCCGGAACGTCCGAACGGGTCCGAGTGTTCCGCCCGAGCGCAGCAGGCTGGGCGGGCGGACGGAAGTGAGCATTTCATCTGACCCGGAAGTTCTTCTCCTTCCGGAAGTCGCGCTTTCAGCCGCTTGGTCTCTTTCCGCCGCCATCTTGGGCTCCGCTTCCCGTACAGTGAGTGTCGCCGCCGCCATCCGCCTCCATCCGCGAACGCGTGGGGCCGGGGACGCGCCCGGGCCGGGAGGGAGCGTGGGAGGGCGGCGGCGGCGCGGTCGGGGCCGCCGGTGGGGCCGTGGCGGCTCCGAGGAGGGCAACGCCGGGGCGGCCCCGCGGGGACTGCTCCGCGCGGCGAGGGGAGGCGGCTGAGGCCGCGGCCGGGACGGGGGGAGGCGGGAGAGCCGCGTAGGCCGCTGCCGGCCGGAACCCCCGGTGGATCCGCTCCTGTCTGGTGCCTGCCGGGCCCGCACTGTCGTTACCGCCGCGGGCAGCAGCCGGGCGGCCCTCAGTACCGGGAGTGGTTGATCTTTGAGCACCCGGTGTGCGGTGGCATTGGGTAAGACCCATTACCGCCGTCTGGAGGCGGCCCTTCGAGTACTTCTCGGGGCGGCCGCGAATCCGGTGTCGTTTTTTCCCCCTTCTCCGCGCAGAAATGCCTGGTGAAGCTACAGAAACCGTCCCGGCCACAGAGCAGGAGCTGCCGCAGCCACAAGCCGAGACAGGTGAGCTGGGGGCCCGGGCCGGTGCTGGGGGAACCGATGGGTCGTGAGCCCCTGGGGGGGGGAAGCAGCAGTGGGGTGGCTGAGGGTAGCTCCCTGGATTTTGCGCTGCACTGGGGCTCATTTGGGCCCGGCCCGGCCTCGGCCACTTGGACCAGCAGTTTTTGTGGCCTTGGGTTGCAGCACAGGCGTCTGTCATCTGCCCTCGTATCGCTGTGCTGCTCACTGTGTCCAGAAAAAAAAACCTACATGTGCTTTGCACCTGTGCGCCCAGTTTACCAACTGAAAAGGCAGGAGTTACTTTTAGAGGAAGCTTTTCTCACCGAAGTCATGTTTTTTGTAGCTTCTCACTTGCGTCTCTGCACACCGAGGGGAGTGTTACATCATCTGCACTGTGGCGTGAAAACGCACATGGGGAGCACGTGCAGTGCGTGATGGGCAAATAGTTGATGTGGCCAAGGGTGTGGGAGATCTGGGACTGCGTGAGAAGCTGGGGCGGCCTGGAGAGTCAGAAGCTGCTGGCAGGGAGCGTTCATTGCAAGGCAGTGGCCTCCTGACTCCTGGAGCAGGTTGAAGTGACGGCTGCTGTGTGACAGCTGTGTGGCCGTGGCCGGGGGCAGCTGCTCTATTCCCAGTCAGGCATAGCTGGGATTCCTGCGGCTCGATCGCCTGCCAGGGGCTTGTGTCCCTGGGGCCTCTTCCCGGGGCACGGTGCTTCCCTGGGTCACCTTCTCTCCTCTCAGTGCTTTGCTGCTCTCAAATCTCTCACAGCGTCACGGAGGGCGTGGAGGTTGGGAGAAGCTGATCACAGGAAGCGTGTGCTCAGCTGCCAACGCTGTGACAGTGCCCGTCCCCAGCCCCGGGGGGTGGCATGGGGTGGTGACGCAGAGGAGGGCTAGGGGAAGCCTCTTGGTTACTGTGGAGGTAGAAGAATGAGCACAAGGGCCGTGGTGGTCATCCTGTCCGTGCTGAGCCAGCCTTCTTGGGGCCGGGCCAGGCAGGAAGCCGGGCTTTGGAGGGCTCTGCTGCAGGCTGGGAATCTTCACTGGCTTCCTCTGGCTTTCGTCTCATGCTTTGGAGGTTAGCTGGTGTGTGGGAAGTTTGTGATGCTCAGAACAGAGGTCTCTGCTCAGGGCAGGGCTCCAGCCTTTAGCATGCATGTGGCCTGGTCATAAGAGGCTTTGCATTCTGTTTATTGTAAACATCCCGTAACAAATTACACATGGTTTCCAAGAGTCCCACGCTCCACCTTCGTTTGTGGAGGTGGCTGCTGGCGAGGAGGGGCTGCCTGTGTGGACTTTTGCAGAACGTTCTTGCGCCGTGCTCTCTGGTGTGGTGTCGGTGTGGGTGAAGGAACAGAGCGGGCTGAACAGAAGTTTTCTTAAGAGAACAGAGTTGTCTTTTCTGCTTGTTCGGTACAGGGCCAGGGGCCAGCTCTCTCTTGGCAGGACGCGCTGCTCCTTTTTGAAGTGTTTATGGCTTTCTCCAGGGCTGAAGTGTCCTGGCGCACGCTGGCTGTCTTGGCCTGTGGCTGGAGCATCCAGCAGCAGCACAGCAGCTGCAGGTTGCTCTGCTGCTCCGTGTTTTGGAGTAGCTTGGGGGCAGCAGGGTGTTAGAAACATCTTCTGGGCCACGATTCTTGGGGAAAAGAAAGTGAGCCCACCTACAGAGGAAGCTGCTGTGAGTCTTTCCTGTGTGTGCTGCTGCTCTGGACAACAGAGAGGTGAGGACTGGAGTACTTAACTGGCTCTAGTTGTAATTTGGGAAAAACAGAGCCCTCCTGCAGGTGACCCGTGTGAAGTGGCTCCTTCCTGCAGGACAGCAGACGAGAGTCAGCACCCAGGAGGGAAAGAGGAGGAAATCTGCTCTCGTCACATGGCTGCAGCTCTGTGATCTGGGCTGGGATGCTCAGCCCTTGGCAGGAGGCCTGGCCACATGCCCCGTCCTGTCTCCGTGTTGCAGTGGGTGTGCAGGGGCGTGCTGCCCACAGAGCTGGTTCTGCTCTCCTGACTGGCAGCGCTGGTTGCACTGGTCTGACCAGTGCTGTTGTCGTGGGTTCTCACACTGCCTCTCCCCCGCCCCGAGCTCCTTTGGTTGTGTCTCGGGCGTTGGGAATGGCCCAGATGGAGGGCAGCGTGGGCCTGCTGCATGGGACGGGACAGCGAGCCCTCTCAATGTCTTGTAACAAACTGTTCTTCTCACTGTTCAATTCCAGCTGCCCTCCCTCCTGCAGCCCCTGCTGCCACTTCTGCCACAGCGCCAGGTACTCAGACCTCCGCAGTAACACCCCGTGTGTCACATTAACCACAGTGTGCTGTTCCGGATGTTTGCGGTTGCATTAACCCTACTGGTGTGCAAAGGAAGCGCAGGTCACCATGGGAGTCTGGACCCCGGGTCCTGGCCCTGTCCTGCTGCTCAGAGGAGCCAGGCAGGCTTCCACCTGCTGCTCCTGGGCAGGCTGTTGGGGGAGGCTGGCTGCCTGCTGCTCTCCAACTCAGTCTGTGTCATCCCTGAGCCAAGAGCTGCTTCCCAGTGCTGGGGAGTGCACTGGAGCAGCATGCAGCCCAGGGTGGGATCCCTGAGAGCCCAGGTGTTTCCCCAGAGCCCCTATCCTGGGGGCTGGAGATGTGGGGAGCCCGGGGCCAGAAGCCAGAGGACTGGCTGTTGTGGGTGTGGGTGTGCTTCTTCCTGCCCTGCCCTTGTTTTCTCCTTTTTCTCATGGGTTCACTTTGTTTCTTTCCTTCAGCTGTTCTTCCTGCTGCTCATTCCCCAGCTCTGACTCCAGCCCTGGGCCCTGCTGCCCATGCTGTTCCCGCGGAGCTGCCCAGCTCTGCCCCAGCGGTGCCCCCAGCCCCTCTCTCCCCTGCTGTGGTCCCAGCTGCAGCGATTCCTGTCTTTTCTGCCCCTCCCCAGCTCCCTGCCCCAGCTCTGCCCCTCCCGGTTACTTCTTCCCCTCCTCCAGCTCCAGTTCCGCCATCCCCAACTGGTTTTGCTGCCCAAGGTTCTCCAGGGCCTGCTGCTGCCCCAGTCAGCCCAGTATCTCCAGGGCTCCCAGTCCCAGCATCTCCAGTTCTGGCTGCTCTTCCTGCTGCAGGGCGGGCAGCCCCCCCAGCAGCCGTCCCATCTCCAGTGAGTCCTGGCTGTCTCCCAGCAGCTGTCATGCCTCCTGTGAAAGTCTCTGCTCCTCCCAGCCCCACGGGAGCCACAGCCTCAGTCCCTCACCCTGCACCTCCCAAGAGCCCTGGGGCAGCACCCCCAGCAGCAGCCCCTGCGGGGGCCACAGCTCTTCCCCAGAGCCCCCCTGCGATGCCAGTGCACCCTGCTGCACCCCTGCCCCCTCCAGCTGCCCCCCTGAGCCCAGCCCTAGCAGCTGCCATTTCCCCACCCATATTTCTGTCTGCCCCCATGGCGCTGGCCCCTCTGCTGCCAGGTGGGACAGCCCTCAGCAGCACTGCTGCTCCCCTGCAGGGCCCCACACCTGGTACTCCCATCTGTCCGCTGGCTCCAGCTGCTCCTTCTGGGACCGTGACCTCTCCTGTGGGCCCTGCCCTGGCAACCCCTGGCACCCCTGCGGTTCCCCCCCCTGTGGCCAGGCCGCCCCCTGGGAGCCCGATTCCTGTGACAGCTCCTGTCCTGCCCAGCACATCCCTGGCAGCTGCCTCATCCCCTCCAGGGCTACCTCCAGCAGCAGCAGCTCCGGCTAAAGCAGCTCCAGCGATTCCCATCTCATTGCCAGCTGCTGTGACTGCTGCTCCTGCCAGTCCCCTGCCTGTCACACCAGCGATGGCAGCTCCAGCCACCCCTCCTGCAGCCAAAGGAGCACCTGTGAGCCCAGTAGCTGCCCCATTGGCTCCTTCTGCCCCTGCTGCACCAGCTCCTGTGGCTCTTCCAGCTGCCCCTGCTGCCACCAAAGCAGCCCCCCAGAGCCCAGTCACCACCCCTTCTTCCCCTGCTGCTGTGGTTCCTGCAGGTCCCCCAGCTCCAGCTGCTCCTGCTGCTACCAAAGCAGCACCCCAGAGCCTGGTCACCACCCCTTCTTCCCCTGCTGCTGTGGTTCCTGCAGCTGCCCCAGCACCAGCTGCCCCTGCTGCCAACAAAGCAGCTCCCAAGAGCCCTGTTGCTGCCACTCCAGCTCCTACAGCTGCCCCTGCTGCCACCAAAGCAGCACCCCAGAGCCCAGTCACTGCCCCCTCTGCACCTGCTGCTGCTGCTGTGATTCCTGCAGGTCCCCAAGCTGCAGTTGCCCCTGCTGCCACCAAAGCAGCTCCCCAGAGCCCCGTTGC
>NC_034437.1:1407192-1407411 GCF_002078875.1 Numida meleagris
CTACAGCTGCTCCTGCTGCTACCAAAGAAGCACCCCAGAGCCCCGTTGCTGCCCCCTCTGCTCCTGCTGGGGGACCTGCAGCTCCCCAGGCTGCAGCTGCCCCTGCTGCTAACAAAGCGGCTCCCCAGAGCCCCGTTGTTGCCACTCCAGCTCCTGCAGCTGCTTCAGCACCAGCTGCCCCTGCTGCAGCCAAAGCAGCACCGCAGAACCCAGTCACCA
>NC_034437.1:1407521-1412832 GCF_002078875.1 Numida meleagris
CTCCAGCTGCCCCTGCTGCAGCCAAAGCAGCTCCCCAGAGCCCTGTTACTGCCACTCCAGCTCCTACAGCTGCTCCTGCTACCACCAAGGGAGCACCCCAGAGCCCAGTCACTGCCACCTCTGCTGCTGCTGTGGTTCCTGCAGCTGTCCCAGCACCAGCTGCCCCTGCTGCCACCAAAGCAGCTCCCCAGAGCCCTGTTACTGCCACACCAGCTCCTACAGCTGCCCCTGCTGCCACCAAAGCAGCACCCCAGAGCCCAGTCACTAGCTCCTCTGTCCCTGCTGCTGCAGTTCCTGCAGCTCCCCAAGCTCAAGCTGCCCCTGCTGCCAACAAAGTGGCTCCCCAGAGCCCTGGTACTGTTGCACCAGCTCCTGCAGCTCCCCCAGCTCCAGCTGCCCCCTCTGCAGCCAAAGCAGCTCCTGGGAGCCCAGTCTCTGCCCCCTCTGCCCCTGCCAGCTCCCCACCTGTCACACCTGTGCTGGCAGCTCCAGCTGCACCCCCTGCAGGCAAAAAGTCCCCAAAGAGCTCTGCTGCTGCTGCATCCTCTCCCTCTGCTGCAGCAGCTGCCCCCAGTGCAGCCAAAAAGCCCCCAAAGAGCTCTGCTGCTACACCCTCTGCCCCTGCTGCACCAGCCCAAGCTGCCCCCGCTGCAGCCAAAAAGCCCCCAAAGAGCTCTGCTGCTGCCCAGTCTGCTCCCGCTGCTCCCACTGCAGCTCCACCAGCTCCATCCACCCCCCCTGCGGCCAAAAAATCCCCAGAGAGCTCCACTGCTGCCCCATCTGCTCCCTCTGCTCCTGCTGCAGCTCCACCAGCTCCATCTGCCCCCCCTGCCACCAAAAAGCCCCCAAAGAGCCCTGCTGCTGCCCCATCTGCTCCCTCTGCTCCTACTGCAGCTCCACCAGCTGCAGCCACCCCTCCCCCCACCAAAAAGCCCCCAAAGAGCCCCACTGCTGCCCCATCTGCTCCCTCTGCTCCTGCTCCAGCTCCACCAGCTGCAGCCACCCCCCCTGCCACCAAAAAGCCCCCAAAGAGCCCCACTGCTCCCCCATCTGCTCCCTCTGCTCCTGCTGCAGCTCCACCAGCTGCAGCCACCCCTCCTGCCACCAAAAAGCCCCCAAAGAGCCCCACTGCTGCCCCATCTGCTCCCTCTGCTCCTACTGCAGCTCCACCAACTGCAGCCACCCCTCCTGCCACCAAAAAGCCCCCAAAGAGCCCCACTACTGCCCCATCTGCTCCCTCTGCTCCTGCAGCTCCAGCAGCTGCAGCCAAAGCACCTCCCAAGAGCCCCACTGCTGCCACAACAGCTCCTGCTGCTCCCTCTGCCCCCCCTACAGCCAAGGCAGCTCCTGCCAGCCCGGCAGCCCCTGGCACGCTGCCTCCAGCACCAGGTACTGCTGCCTCAGCCCCGGGGGCTCCCGCTGCCCTCCCAAAGCCAGCAGCTGATCGTGCTGCCCCCACACCCCAGAAACCAGAGGCCACCCCTCTTGCCTCTGCGCCTGGGGGTAACGTCACCCCTCCTGCCTCTTCTGTGCCGAATGCTGCCCCTGCCAAGAAGCAGCCCCCTGCCAATAAAGGCAGCAAGCAGGCCCCACGTCCGTCCCCGGCCAAGCCTCCTGTGAAAGCCCCCGTTCCTGCCAGCGCTGCAGTCGATGACGATGATGACCTGCCCCCCCTGATCCCCCCCGAGGTGCCCGCTGCCGAGCCGCCGCCGCAGCCCATCCTGGTGGACCTCTCTCCCCGAGCAGCCGTGGCCCCAGCCGAGGCCCCTGCTCCTAAGCAGCCCGTCGTGAAGAATGACAAGGGTACTCGCCACCACGGTTTGCCGTGTGCATGGAGTGTCACTGGCTGCCCACCGGATACTAACCCACCACGGGGCCCCGAGTGCCCCCCGTGTCACTCGGTGCGTCCGTCGGCTGCGGGTGTGCCGTGCTGAGAGCAGAGGGGGGTGGAGGGGGGGGGGGGAAAGGCTGACCCCGCGCCGTCACCGCTCCAGGGCTCGGCGCGGTGCGGTGCCTGCGGGCTGCTGTCACTAACAGCGTGTTCTCGGGCACGGAGCACGGTGTGTCCTGCGTGGGTGTTGCGACTGCTGCCTGAGCTGGCTTCACACTGGAACTTTGGGAAGAGCTGCTACGTGCTGTGCCCAGCTGCGCGTGTCCGGCATCGGCCGTGGGTTTCCCCCTGTCCGTCTGCCAGCAGAGCGGAGCTGAGGGTTGTGCTGGTGCCAGGTCCGTCCTGGGCTGTTGACATCTCCCACGTGCACACCAGCAGAGACCTTTATCGCGGGCTCCTGCGTGCATGGTGTGGTGGTGTGTACAGAGACCCTTCCCAGAGAAGGAAGCAGGACTGAACTCAGGTAACAGCTGCACGAGGGAGCATTGTGCTCACCCTGCAGCCTGCTGTGCGGCCTGGAGACACCTAGCTCTGCTTTGTTCACTCCTGCACGGCAGACAAAGCTGTGCGTTGTTCCAGAAGATAGCGTGCACTGCAGCAGCGGTGCAGGGGCTGGGGGAGAGGCCAACCCGAGCATCCAAAATGCTGTTTTCGATGGGAGCTTTCAAACTAAGTACAAATCATCCTGTCATCAAGTCACAGAGAGGTGCAGCAGCCCCAGGGACCCGGTGGACTGGGTCTTGTGTGTCAGCTCCTGCAGCCCCAGCTGCTGGACAGGTTTGAGGAGCTCTGAGAGAGCGTCGCTGCTGACTCACGGCCCTGGGCAGTGCTGCCCTACCTGGGCCATGGCTCTGGCCTGGGGCCTTGGTGTTGGAGCAAGCCTTTGGGCACACGCAGTGCTCTGGCAGCCCCACAGAGTACTGCCTGGCCTCTCACAAGCCCCTGGTGAGGCTTCTCTGGCTGTTCTTGGGCAGCTTCCACCATGGTGAGAGCCGGGAGGAGGCGGCGAACCGGTGGCACTGGCTGTCCCTGCTCATGGCTGCAAGGAGAGCCCTTCCCACCAGGTGTTACTGAAGCACGCTGCCTGGAAATGCATTTCAGGTGGAATTTTTTAACTGTGTCAGCACCTGAAATCCCCAGCAACAGTTTACACTAAGGCATTATGGTTCAGTGATCTTACTGTGTCCCCTGGAACTACCTGCTGCTCCTGGCAAGGTCCTGAGCTGAGAACTCTGACATGTTCATTTCTGTAGGGTCCGGAACAGAGTCTGACAGCGATGAATCTGTACCAGAACTCGAAGAGCACGACTCCACACAGGCCACGACACAGCAGGCACAGGTAGGGAGGGGTACAAGCCAAACACCCCCTGCACCCTGCAGGGGCAGACAGATGCCCTGCTCCCCACCAGCTCTGCAGGGTTGTCACAGCACCCTTCTGTTTGTTCTTCTTCCAGCTTGCAGCAGCAGCTGAAATAGATGAAGAACCCGTTAGCAAAGCAAAACAGAGCCGGAGTGAAAAGAAAGCACGGAAGGTAAGGGGATGGCAGATGGGCCAATGTGTATGTGGACAGACTGCGGCTTCAGGGTCTGGCATGGTATCCCTGAGTGCTTGGTGTTTGCCTTGGGAAGCCATTCAGGGCAGCAGCTCCTCACCTCCCAGCCCAGCACGGCAGCAGCAGGGCGTGTGGGAGCTGCAAGAGGTTTGTGTGACTTTTTGCCCTCATCAGACCCCTAGGCAAGGGAATGTCCCTGTTCACAGGCAAAATCCTTGTGTCTGGAGTGGCTCCAGGTCGTGACGTGAATCCATGATGTGGATCTGTGCCAGTCCTGGGGGTAAACAGTTTCTTCCCAGTCTCTGCACCGTGTCAATCTGAAAACCTGGGAATGCTCAACAGCACTAGAATGCCTGTATTTGTTCACATAAGCACACTGACTGTTGGACCAGGGCCTCTGGAGACTGATGAGGGGACACACCTCACATGCTGAGCTGTCTCAGTAACTCTTCATCCCCTCACTTTTCTTCCTCATTTGTTTTTCAGGCAATGTCTAAACTCGGCCTTCGCCAGGTCACAGGAGTAACCAGAGTCACCATCCGGAAATCTAAGAACATCCTCTTCGTCATCACAAAACCAGACGTGTACAAGAGCCCAGCGTCGGACACCTATATAGTCTTTGGCGAAGCAAAGGTGAGCTGAGCACCGTGCCAGGCAGCCACGCTCCTCCGTGTTCACAGCAGCAGGGGCAGAGCTGTGAGGGGGGGGGCAGGGTTTTGTCCTTGCTGCCTGCCCCCCCATTTGTGCCCTGGGGTGATGCAGGCAGGCCTGCAGCCCACACCACCATCTCGCATCCCCATGGGGCTGTTGCATGTGGGCACTGCAGCTGTCTGAGCCCACGTGCTGCCATCCCACCACGCGGACCTGGCCTCACTTCTGCTCCTCCCCTCCTCCAGATCGAAGACTTGTCCCAGCAGGCCCAGCTGGCGGCTGCCGAAAAGTTCAAAGTGCAAGGAGAAGCTGTCTCAAACATCCAAGAAAACACACAGACCCCCACCGTGCAGGAGGAGAGCGAGGAAGAAGAGGTGAGCCTTCCCCCAGAGCACCCTGCAGGGCTTCCCCATCCATCTCCTGCGTGCGGTTCTCTCTCTGACGGGCAGCCAAGCAGGGTTTGCATGAAGGCACGCAGTTCTCTTTCCTCCAGCTGCCTCTTTGCCTCGGGTGCTGATCCTTGGTGGGGTGGGGGCTGCTCGGTGGGGGCAGCCCCTGTTGCATGCGGTCTTGTCTTCCCCTGCCGGGCACGGAGCAAACCGGGCTCAGCTGCAGTCAGACCCGGGCGCTGTCTCCTTAGGTTGACGAAACCGGCGTCGAGGTGAAAGATATCGAGCTGGTCATGTCTCAAGCAAACGTGTCCCGAGCGAAGGCAGTCCGTGCCCTGAAGAACAACAGCAACGATATCGTAAACGCTATAATGGTGAGTGGCTGTGACCTCGGAGAGCCCGGGGGCAGAGGGGGGGGCTGGGGGTCGTGCGAGGTGGAGGGGGGGACGGCCTTCCACCCCCATGCTGTGTCTGGGGGTCCAGCGTTGGGGTGCATGCCACCAATGTGGGGGGGGGCTCCTGACTTCTCTTTCTCTCCGCAGGAGTTGACGATGTAGCCGGCCGGAGGGAGGAGCCCTTTTTTTTTTTTGGTATTTCAGAGAAGAGTGAAATGAAACTAAATTTAAAATTTGTACTGTTTCTATCAGTTAATAAAAGTTAATTGATAGAGCCGCACTGAGTGAGGGCGGAGCTTCTGTTGGACGCGAGCTGCCTGGGCCTCGGGCCGCAGCCAACCCCCCCTCCCCCGTCTCCACGGCAACCGCCGGCCCCGCCCCCGCGACGGCGTGCGCAGTGCGCCTGCGCGCCGAGAAGCTGCTAGAAGGGAG
>NC_034437.1:1413587-1420978 GCF_002078875.1 Numida meleagris
GGGACACGGGGGCTCCGGGCCGGGTGTGGTGGCTGAGGCCGCCGGACACGGGGTGGGGGGGAGGTTGCCGTTCCACGAGGGGATCGCCGCCGTTAGGGGCTCAGCTCCCGTAGAACTGCGGTGAGTGAAGTCGGTGAGAGCAGCAGCGCCGTTCCGAGGGATTTTATCTGTGCAAAACTCTTTTCTCAGCGCTTGGGGCAGGCAAACGTTGGCCGCTCAGTGATACATCCAATGGAGGCAGTGGGTTTTTCCCCCTGTCCGCGGTACGGCCCTCACCGCGCTGCTGCTGCTCTGGAACTCTGAGCTCCGGGGCTGCAGAACGTGACTGAAAATGAGAAAATCGTAACGGAGCAGAGCACTGCGTGTAACCTTTGAAGAATGCATCATCCTGAAACCTCGGCGCTGCTGCATTGCGCCTGGGGTTGTTCTCGGAGCCTGGAACTCCCGCGTGGTTCTGGGAGATGAAAGCAAAAGTAGTTATGCAGAACAGAACTCTTAATGCCGTCTCTGGAGCGAAGAGGTTTCCTCCTGATCCTGTCTAGGGGTGAAAATCTTGTCCAGCAGGTGATGTCTGCAGCCATCCGGGCTGTCAGGGTGCTCTCCAGGACAGGAATGTGCTCTCCCAATGGGTTGCACTTTACAGAATGGGCGAGAGAAAGCGCGTGGGCAACTTTGGGAACGTCCTGGACGGCCTCGAGCAGCGCCCGGTGTGACCTGAGGTCAGCGTGGGAGCACGGGGCACGAGGATCCCCCCAGCTGTGCCCTTCAAGGGGTGAAGGGGCTCCTCAAACCCAGCACAGTGCTGCCGTGGTCATTGCCATCCATGTGTGATGACCAGAAGAGGGTTCAGCACAGGTGCACTGTGTCAATGCCTGCTTACAAAGTCCCCGAAATCCATGGGTGGCAGTGAGAGCCCACCAGGAATTCAGGACAGGGCTCCATCACTGGGCTGGGCGCTGCTCTGCGCCCGGCTGGTTGTTGCTGGGTGGGAGGTAACGTTGATTTGCTCTGTTTCAGAGCAGTCTGAATGTGGTTAGGACAGGAGAACGATCCATCACCCAAGCACGCACTCCAGTTGACAGTGTTGGCATAAGGCTGAGGTAATGTTAAATTAATTTATTCCACTCTCGCGCTATTAGCTCAGCTGAGCGAGGAGGAAGCGCGGGGCTTCGCTTAGCGATCCTGACAGCGCTTCTCAGGGCTGGGAGAAAATAGGTTCTGGGTTTGTGTGGGTGGGGGGGGGGACCACCTGCACTGCTCCCCCCCGGTCGCCTCGGTGTGATTCATGGTGCGGGCAGCAGCGCTGCGTGAGGCCGTGGCTTCAGGTGGTGGTTCCTGCATAGCTGCCGTGTTAGAATGGTGAGTCCTGCCTGCAGCACAGGGAAGGCCTCCGTCCCCCTGTGAGATGGAGAGGGTGAAAACCTGGAAGAAATGGACAGAAAGAATTGGTGAGTAGTTGCTGGAAGGCTTCATCACAGTTCTGATGTGGTACAGTGAGCGCATTCAGGGTGGGAAGCGGTCAGCATCTGGGGAGGCAACAGAAGTTTGCTGTTTGGAGCATGGATTGCATTCTAGTCAGTGTTCTCGGTGTAGCTTTGAGGCATGTGAGCTTCCTCCAGCTGTAGTGTGGTTTGTTAGGGTTTTTTGGAAGCTCTGAGAGCAGAGCTGTTGGTGCCTCGGAACACTGCGTCTTGGCAAAGATACCAACGTCAGGGCTGGGCCAGAGCGGCACGACCAGGGAACGCGTGCAGCTCCCAGGGAAGGCCGGGGATATCTCCATTGACGCTGCAGACACGTGCAAAGTCGTCTTGCTATTCACAAAAGCCCCGGCACCGTGCTTAGCAGGGACACTGAGGCTGCTGTTCTGCTAACTGCACGCGGGGGTGCTGCTCCGTGTTTGGGCAGTGGGCTCTGTCCTCTGCTGGCATGAGCAGTGGCTGCTGCGTTGTGCTCTGCGGGGCAGGCTTGCTTTAGGTGCCCACAGAGCTCATTGCTTGGTTACAGCCTCTGCTGAAGTGTTTGCTGCTCTCGCAGCTGCAGGCAGAGCACTGTACCCAGCAGCTGGGGAGAGGAAACCATGTGGATCGACTTGAAGCCATGCAGGAATCCCTCTTGGAGCAGATTCACTTTGGTCTCGCCGTACAGTGGCTGAGGGGACTTCAGTCCTTGCTTTCCTCTCCAGCACCCCTTTTTCCTGCCATTGGTTCTGCTCACGCACCTTTTACAGCTGAATTGCAGCAGCTGCGATCCCAACTCATCCTGCAGTCAGGAGGAATAGCAAGGTTTAAACTTAAAGCAGCGTCCCTGAGAGTCGTGGCCGTGGGGCTGCTTTGGGCTCACAGCAGTGGAGAAGTGGCTTCACCCCACGGGTCACGGTGCGGGTGAGCTCGATACCAGGAACTGAACGAGCTGGTGCTGCTGGGGTGAGTTGAGATCTGCCCTGAAAGCTTAGCAGGGCTCACCCGGATGGAACGTTCTGGAAACTTAATCCGTCTCCTGTTGGGTTCTTGTGCTGTAACGCTTAGAGCGCAGTGCTGAGTCCGAGCACCTTGTGGCATGAAGACGTTGTCGCTGCATCCAGCAGCACCGTGTTGTGCGTGTCCCGTTGGGTTCAGAACGGGAAACTTCAGTCCCGACACTGGGAGATTCCAACGTCGGTCACGCACCTCTGGAACGTGGCCTGGGAGCAAAGCGTCTGTGCTCATTGTGCCTTAGCAACAGCAGCTCCCGCTGGTTCCCCCGCTCGGCGCCGGAATGCGGATGTTCCGCTCCGGGGAGGGTGGATGTGGGGGGAGCTGGCAGCGGGGCGGGCAGAGCCGGTGCTGTTACCCCTGTGGTCTGCGATGGATGCATTCGAGCCCTGCTGCTCACCTGGAGGGTGAGTTGCCCATATGGAAGCTCCCTTTGTGGAGCCTTGGACTGGCTGCAGCTTGTTCTGCTGGCTGCAGGAAGGCAAAATTAGCCTCTGCGTCGAGGGGTGCCAGCTTGCTTGGAGTTCAAGTCTGTGGATGCAGGGAGTTGAACAAGGGTCAGAAGGGGGGTGGTTTGTCTCGCAGTGCTACTGATTCCAGCTGGGTTTTATTTGAAGTTCTTGGACAGCCCATTCTCTTCAGCCTTCGTGTTTCTGTATCAGCTTTAAGTGCATTTCTAAAGATCATTAATTGTAAGCTTGTAGTAGAGCTGTTAAGAACGAGCAGAAATCCTCAAGTTTAAGTTTTCCAAACGCACTCAAACCACTCTTGTCTGTGCCACAGGAGAAACGTGGGGGAAGCTGAAGGCGAGCTGGCAGGCAGCACAACAGAAAATCCTAACCTGCATTTCTTTTGCCTGGTCTCTCTGCAGGCAGCCTGCTTCTGCGAAGTGGTACGACCGAAGGGACTACGTCTTTATCGAGTTTTGTGTCGAAGACAGTAAAGATGTTAATGTAAATTTTGAGAAATCCAAACTTACGTTCAGGTGAGTGGCTTAGGCCTTAGCACGGGGGTACCCAAAGCTGTACCAGTGCTGATGAGGTGATGGGTTTTTTTCTTAAAGGAGCAAGTTGTGGTAGTGACTTATATTAATACTAGAAAACATTTCCTGCTAAACACACTTTTTTTTTTTCTCTTACCAGTTGTCTTGGAGGAAGTGATAACTTTAAACATTTAAACGAAATCGACCTTTTTAATAATATCGATCCAAATGTAAGTATCCTCTGGAGCTCCTCTCTTACTGCGTTCTTAATGCTGCATGCAGAATGTTCAGCTCTTCCTGGCACACGCTGCCCATCTTTCCTGAAGCAGGTTGCATGCTGCAGAGGAGGGGTTCTTCCCTGTTAGCCCCCCCCCACGTGTGGGGGCAGGAAGGAGTTCTGCTCGGGCAGCCCCAGGCACTCGGTGCCGCTTCACCTGCTCCGTTTCCTCAGAGTTTTCATTGTTCTAATTAAAAGCATCGCATTGATTTCTGGATTGATACAGATCTGTTTGTAATGGGAGCTGTTCTGACAAATGCCACGCCGTCGTGCTGCTGCCCAGTGGTGCTTTCATGTGTCTGAGTTAGAGCGTGCTCTTGCATTCTAAGGACCAACTTTCTCACAATACTGGAAGTAGCTTAAAGAACAGACAGTGCTTTTTCAGGACAAAGAATAACTGAAAACAATGAATAATACAAGTTTGTGGTGGTGTTAGTGATCCTTAAACTACCCAATATTGACTTTTTTTTTCTTTCTTTCTTTTCCCAGGAATCAAAGCATAAAAGAACAGACAGATCTATCTTGTGTTGTTTACGAAAAGGAGAATCTGGTCAGGCATGGCCAAGGCTAACAAAAGAGAGGGCAAAGGTGGGTTCTGTCTCCTTGGTGGCCATAGCAGCAGTACTTGATGCCCCCTCTGTTTTTGGGGCAGGTGGGGGGGTCATGTTTAGGTGATGTAGCATTTGATAGGTTGCTTACTTTGCTCCTGGCTGGAATGGCAGTTCTAGTAGCTGTCTCTTCCTGTGTAGTAACAGCTTGTCTTTAATCTTTTGTGTTAACGCGCAGCTCAACTGGCTCAGCGTGGATTTCAACAACTGGAAAGACTGGGAAGATGATTCAGATGAAGACATGTCCAACTTTGATCGCTTTTCTGAGGTATAGGAAGATGAATACCTGGAGGTTTGGGTTTCCTTTGGCTGGGTGTGTGGGCAAGCAGTGACTGACAGCTGCAGGGAGAGTCGCCTTCCTCTGCCTTCCTCCTGCTCTCTGGGTGTCTAACCCAGTGAGAAAGGTACTCGGCACCGTGCTCACGAGCAGGGGAGCTCAGGACAGGAAATAACACCTCAGCTCTGGAGCAGTCTGCAGTTGCTTGAACTGGTGCTGTGGGCTCTTGACACTGCAGCTTGTGCTCGTTATCAAATGTGAAATGAATGCTCGTCCCGCTGCAGGTGTCAGTCACCTTGTAATTTCTGCATAGCAGCAGCAGCAAGTCTTGTCAAAACGGCTGGTGGCTGTCGATTGTCACAATTTTAAACTAGTTATAGGTTTTTAGCCTTGTTCACGTGGCAAATGGAGTTGGCTTCACTCTGTGGCTTTTATCTTTTTGGAACAGATGATGAACAACATGGGTGGAGATGACGATGTAGACTTACCAGAAGTAGATGGGGCAGATGATGTAAGTTACTTTGCAGTAAATGTGTAGGTCTGGCCAAGCATGCTGCACGTTCATTGCTACTTGTTGAAGTCGAGCTTGCTTTCCCCACTTCAGCATAGTTAAAGAAGTATAAATGATGCCAAACCTTGTTTGTTAAATGATGTTTTTGAGCAGAAGTAGTCTCTTTCCCCTTCAGTTGTGCTGGGGACAGTTGCAGCAATGCGTGCAGTGTCTCAGGTAGCTCTGGTGTCACACATCTTCCTGCAGTAATTACTGCAGTAATTGATTATTGCTGGTCTCCAGACGTCTACTGGTAAAGCTTAACTAAAGCATGTCCTGAAGAACCTGTACTTCCTTGGAATATGCTCTGACAGCACCCTTGCTGCTCTGAGCTTCTGAAAGTGCCTCCAAGCGTAATCTGCTCCACTTAATGTTGTTTCTTCTTTCCAGGACTCACCAGACAGTGATGATGAGAGTAAGTTGGCGTCCGTGTCTTTCTGCCCCTGTGCAGCGGGCTGTGCATGCTGAGGGTTGAGGGAGCTGTGCAGGGCCAGCTGTGCTGTCCTGTGGGTCGTGCTAAATCCGGGCTGCCAGGTGGTGCCAGTGCCTTGCTTCAGCAGCGTGAGATGTTAAAATTTGGAAAGCCTTCCCACACCAGCATGGAATGCTCGTGTGACCTTCCTGGGCTGCTGTAGCCCTGCTGAGGCTTTGGCTGTGGGAGCTTCAGTGCTGCCACAGTTTGTGCAACTCCTGCCCTGCCAGCAGTGGCTGCACAGAGATCTTCTTGCAAAGAGCCACCTTTGCACTTCAGTGGCAGCAGCACTGAGGCCACAGACCCTAAACTGCTCTGTGCCTTTCTTGGCTACGGGCTGTATCTTCTTGCTCGTGTTCCTCGTGGTGCAGTATGGCACTTGGTAGCTTTGGTTTTGTCGTCGTGGCTTGTTTTTTCAACACTAATACTATTATTTTTTTTCTTCTTTGCTCTCTAGAAATGCCAGATCTGGAGTAAGGAAAACTATCGTCTTCAGGGTTTGGGGAAAGAACTTCATCACATTTCATAATTGAGATAAGAATTCCTGAGTTGATAGCCCTAAGGGGAGATATTGCATCCTTTAACCCATTTTTTCAGCCCATTTTAAATGGCTTCACTGATGGTAGGTGTGTACCATTGTGCAGGGCAGTCTTAAGCCACGAGAGGCAATAACGTTATGCATGAACCGTTTTCCAGACTTCCAAAAAACCAATTGAGGTGTAGGCAATCGATCCAGAACAGTCGCAATAAAGTTTACAGAGCCTCCTTGCCTCGTAGCAGACGTAATTACAATAGCAGAGCAGACGTTACGTCCAGTGCTCAATTGGCTTTTTCCCCCCCCCTGTGGCCCACGGTTAAATCTGATGTGAAGTTTGTGCCCGGAACAAAACCTTTTCTTGCATTGGCTCACCAAATTGAACAAGTGCTGCGCAATACCTCTGTGGTGTCTTCAGGTGTGTTCCACTAATGTTTTTATTAAAAAGGAAACGAAATCCTCTCTGTTTGGTATTTCATCGCTAGTTGCGTGTCCAGCTGTGTCCCGGTGCCCGCGCTGTGAGGGGTGAGGCCCATTCCATCCCCCCCCACCCCACCCCACGGCTCCGTGGGGCCGCGTCGTTGCTTGTGGATCTGTACGTGAGACCAAATGTATTTGCACTGTTGGTATGGAAGCAAGTGACAACATGTTCTACCCGATGGGGCTCTTCTGTTAGTTACCTGACAAGGCTGACAAACCTCAATTTCTGTTCAGAGCGGTGGGAATTTTTTTAATGTCTACATTCTTTCTAATAAACTGTTGAAGACTCCACCCTGGCTCCGCTCCCTGTGACTGCGCGGCCGTGGGCTCCGGGAGCCGCTCGGAGCAGGCCCCGGTGCTGCCCGCGGGGTTGGGCCGGGCTCCGGCTGCCCCCGTGCGGCGCTGCTGCGGGCGCCGACCGAAATGGCGCCGGGCGGCGGAGCGGGAAATGTCCGCGTCCCGGGAGCGGGGCGGGAGGCCGCGGTCACCGCGCCCGGCCCAAGGACACACGCAGAGCGCGTGCGCTGCCGCTTCCGGCGCCCAGCTCCCGCCCCTTCCGGCCGATCCGCCCGCCGGAGAGCCCAATCGGTGCGGGGCGTTTCTAGACGGACGGGCTCGTGGCCCAATCGCGAGGAGACAGAGCGAGCGCCGCGACACGTCCAGCCAATCGGAGCGCGAGAGCGGGAGGCGCGGGTCGACCTCTACCCAATGGGCGCGAGCGGTGGGCGGCAGCGCGCGC
>NC_034437.1:1429688-1434989 GCF_002078875.1 Numida meleagris
CCCGGTGTCCCCGCACCCCCCTGATCCGTGCTCCCTTCTGCCCCACAGGCGACGTCCCACGCAGGCGCATTGCCACCCCCGAGGAGGTGCGCTTCCCGCTGCAGCACGGGTATGTGGTGTCCCCGTGGCCGCGTCCCACGTGGCCGCGCCGGACCCGGGCTGAGCCCCCCCCCCTCCCCCCCCTCTGTGCGCAGGTGGAGGAGAGAGGTGCGCATCAAGAGGGGGAACCACCGGTGGCAGGGAGAGACCTGGTACTACGGGCCCTGCGGGAAGAGGATGAAGCAGTTCCCGGAGGTGATCAAGGTACGGCGGGGGGGGGGGCTGGGCTCTGAGCAGCCCCCACTCTGCCCGGGTCCCTCATCCTCCTCCTCCTCCTCCTGTCTTCCAGTACCTGAACAGGAACGTGGTGCAGGACGTCCGCCGCGAGCACTTCAGCTTCAGCCCCCGAATGCCGGTGGGGGATTTCTACGAGGAGCGGGACACGCCGGAGGTGAGCGCTCCCCGTGCTCGGCGGGGCCCCGTGCTGCTCCCTGTGACGCTGCCGGGGCCGTGGGTCGCTCTCCGTGGGGCTGACCGGGTTTTCCTCCCTCAGGGCCTGCAGTGGGTGAAGCTGAGCCCCGAGGAGATCCCGTCCCGCATCCAAGCCATCACCGGGAAGCGCGGCCGACCCCGCAACGCCGAGAAAGCGAAGCCCAAGGAGCTGCCCGCCGTGAAGCGCGGCCGCGGGCGGCCCCCCAAGGTTCGGATGGTCGATCTGCTGAGCAAGACGGACGCGCGGCTGCTGAAGAGGCTGGAGGCCCAAGGTACCCCCCCCCCGGCCCCCAGCCCGCCCCGCAGCTCCCTCGCCGTCACCAACCGCCTCCTCTATTCTTGCAGAGGTGCTCAGTGATGAGGACAAGCTGAAAATGAGTAAAATCAAGAAGAAAATGAGGCGGAAGGTACGAGCGGTGCGCGGGGAGGGCTGGGGGGCAGCTCCAGGGCCCCTCCATCTTGGTGGCCGACACGGGGCCTTCCCCTGCTGGGGGACACAGAGCAGCCCCCCGCCCTGAGCAGCGGGTACCCGCGTTCCTGCCGGCCCCTGAGCTGCTCTCATCCCCCCCCAGGCCAAGAACAAGCAGAAGCAGGAGGCGAAAGCTCCCAAAGCAAAGGAGGCCAAGAAGAAGTCCAAGGTGGGTCCGCGGCGGCCGTGGGGCTGGGAAGGGGCTGGAGGGGCCACCCACCCTGGGATCTGTCTCCAGGCCAAGGAGAAGAAGGGCAAAGCGGAGAAGGGCAAGGACAAGGGGCGGCCCAAGGAGAAGAAGGGCAAAGGGGCGCGCAGGGTGGACAAGGGGATGGTGGCCCAGCGGCGCCTGGAGGAGCGGCGGCGGCAGCAGCTCATCCTGGAGGAGATGAAGAAGCCGACGGAGGACATGTGCCTGGCNGGGCCGGCCCATGGCTTCCTGCCGCTGCTCCTCAGCCGCGGGGCCGGCCCGGCCGCCGCCGTCGGCGCGCGTGAGTGTGGAGCGGCCGTGGGGTCACCTTGGGGCCTACACGGGTGGGGGGCGTCGCGGTGAGCGCCGTTCCCGGGCCCCGTTAACGCGGCGGAGCCCTCAGCGCTTGACCTTGACTCGTACTCTCCCTTAGGTCGGGACCATGCGGCGCAGGCGGCTCCCGCCGCCAAGGCCGGCTCCGCCACCGGGCGCATCGTGGCCGTGATCGGCGCGGTGGTGGACGTGCAGTTCGACGAGGGGCTGCCCCCCATCCTGAACGCCCTGGAGGTGCAGGGCCGGGAGACGCGCCTGGTGCTGGAGGTGGCCCAGCACTTGGGTGAGCGGGGCCGCGGGGCTGGGGGGGGGGGCCTCCAATGACGATGAATTTCGGTGACTTTCGTTCTTCTGAGCTCGCTGAAGCTACACGCGAAAATCTGAGGAGGAGGAGGAGGAGGAGGATGGCGGCTGCTGGGGGGGCTGCACTTGGGGCTGCGTTTTCCCTGGGCTGTTTTGTCCCTTGGTGCCTCTCCCAATGCAGCATCCCCTTGGCAGGGGCGGGAGGAAATGTGCAGCTGTCCCCAGGGTCAGCCCGAGGGCGCTGCGGTAACTCTGCCCTCGGGCCTCGGCAGGGGAGAACACGGTGCGCACCATCGCCATGGACGGCACGGAAGGGCTGGTGAGGGGACAGAAGGTGCTGGACTCCGGCGCGCCCATCCGCATCCCTGTCGGCCCCGAGACCTTGGGAAGGATCATGAATGTCATCGGGGAGCCCATCGACGAGAGGGGCCCCATCACAACGAAACAGTGAGCGATGCTGCAGGCCGGGCCATGGTGCTGTGCGGGGTTTGGAGGCGGGGGAACGGCAGCAGTTGCTGTCCCTAAGGCGGAGGGATCTGCGTTGGCCGCTCATTTCCTTTCCTCTCGTGCCGCAGGTTTGCTGCTATCCACGCCGAAGCGCCTGAGTTTGTGGAGATGAGCGTTGAGCAGGAGATCCTGGTGACAGGGATCAAGGTGGTGGACCTGCTGGCCCCCTATGCCAAGGGTGGCAAGATCGGTACGGAGCCCCCAGGGGGGAGGGGGGAGGTTGGGGCAGAGGCAGCGTGCCCACCGCGAGGCTGGGGGCCGGTCCCCACGCAGCAGCTTCCTTCACTGATGAGTAAACTTTTGACTTTCGTTCTACTGAGCTTGCTGAAGCAACGTTGAATTGACTGAGGAGGAAGGGGGTGAAGGGAGACCCCAGGGTGGCTGGATTGGCTCCGGGTTGAGCGGGGCACCCTTTCCCCCAGGTTTGTTTGGAGGTGCCGGCGTCGGCAAGACGGTGCTGATCATGGAACTGATCAACAACGTGGCGAAAGCTCACGGCGGTTACTCGGTGTTCGCCGGTGTGGGGGAGAGAACCCGCGAGGGCAACGACTTGTACCATGAGATGATTGAATCCGGGGTCATCAACCTGAAAGATGCCACCTCCAAGGTGCGTGGGGCCTGGGGTGGGCAGGGGGGGGCCTGCTGGCACAGCAGCCGTGCTGACATTGGGTCTGTTCTTGTGCCAGGTCGCCCTGGTCTACGGACAGATGAACGAGCCCCCCGGTGCCCGCGCCAGGGTGGCTCTGACTGGGTTGACAGTGGCGGAGTACTTCAGGGACCAGGAAGGCCAGGACGTGCTGCTCTTCATCGACAACATCTTCCGCTTCACCCAGGCTGGCTCAGAGGTTGGTGCTGACCGCGGGGCAGCCGGGTGCCCCAGCATCAACGAGTCTGCGTTAGGCCCATCCCCGTAGCGGTGCCGCTCCTCGCGTGGGTGTGATCCTCTCACCGTCTCCGTTCCCTTCCAGGTGTCAGCCCTGCTGGGCAGAATCCCCTCCGCTGTGGGCTACCAGCCCACGCTGGCCACTGACATGGGCACCATGCAGGAGCGGATCACCACCACGCGCAAGGGCTCCATCACTTCGGTGCAGGTAGTGTTGGTGCTGAGCCCGCCGGGCCGGGGATGCCGCAGCACCCACCTGTGTCCCACGGTGCCCACCCTCCCCCCCTAGGCCATCTACGTGCCGGCTGATGACCTGACAGACCCTGCCCCTGCCACCACCTTCGCCCACTTGGATGCCACCACCGTGCTGTCCCGCGCCATCGCCGAGCTGGGCATCTACCCTGCCGTGGACCCGCTGGATTCCACCTCCCGAATCATGGACCCCAACATCGTGGGGCCCGAGCACTACGACGTGGCCCGGGGTGTGCAGAAGATCCTTCAGGTGAGGTGGGGGGAGGGGGGAGGTGACAATGGGGCAGTGACCCCCGGGGGATGCTTTGGGGCTGCGTGAAGCCCTGGCCGCTCATCGCCTGCCTTGCCCCACAGGACTACAAGTCCCTGCAGGACATCATCGCCATCCTGGGCATGGACGAGCTGTCTGAGGAGGACAAGCTGACCGTGGCCCGGGCCCGCAAGATCCAGCGCTTTTTGTCACAGCCCTTCCAAGTGGCCGAGGTCTTCACCGGCCACATGGGCAAACTGGTGCCCCTGAAGGAGACCATCAAGGGCTTCAAGCAGATCCTGGCAGGTGAGGAAAGGGGCAGGGGGAGCTGGGGGGGCCCTGCGCTGGGCCTGGCACCGGCTCCCCCTACTGCTGGCTGTGTCCCCCCCCAGGTGAATACGACCACCTCCCGGAGCAGGCCTTCTACATGGTGGGGCCCATCGAGGAGGCGGTGGCCAAGGCAGAGAAGCTGGCTGAGGAGCACGCGTGAGCAGGGCCGCCCCCCCCCCCCACCCTTCCTGGCTCCGTGTGGGGCCAGACCCAAAGTATTTAAGGTTTCCAATAAAATGTTGGTGAAAACAGCCCGGGCCCTGCGTGCAGAGGAGCCCCCCCCCTGCTCGTGGGGCAGCCAGCGTGGGCTCTCCTTCCCCACCCAGGGGTGCATCTCGGGGGGGTCTCTGCCCTCTCCCCATCCCGCCGTGCTCTATTTGGGGCGGGGGGCGGGGTCACTGCAGCAGGGCAGTGCCGTATGCTGCATCCAGCTGCCTACAGCAGTACTGGGCCTCTCTTTGCGGGGGGGGCGGGGGGGTCTGCACCCATCCGGCGCGCCCCCCCTTGTGTGGGGCTGCAGGATGGAGCCTCGGGAGGACAGCAGTGGCAGCTGCCTACAGCGGGGGGGGCAGGTCAGCCTCACCCCCCCCCCATCGTGCAGCACAAAGGGCTCCCGCCTGGCCCCGCCAGATGGGGCTTTGTCTGCAGGTCCCGGGGGGGTGGCCCGGGCCCGCCCTGCGTGGGAGCACCGAGCCCGGGGGCTGCGGCCGAGCGGAGCCGAGGGGACTGGAGGAAGCGCGGGGATCCCTGCGGTGTGTGGGGGGGGTTCCCTTAGTACACCCCCCCCCGCTGCAAAGCGCTCCGTCCCCTTTAAATGGCGGCGCGTCCCGTGCCCGGGGGGGGTGGGTGCTGACATCACGCGGTGCTGCGAGTACCGGCAAAGCCCCGGGCGGCCCCGCAGCACCGGAGCCGGCACCGCCCGCAGGTACGCGCCGCGTGACGCCGGGACCCCCCCCCACCCGGGGCTGGGACCGGGGCTCTGCACCGCACCGCACCGCGACGCCCTCCCCCCCCCGGTGCCGGTGTTGTCAGCGGGGAGCCGGGGCAGCCGGGCCCGGTTGGGGGTGCTGGGAGGCGGCGGTCCCACGTGGGGGATTTCCCCCGCCCGCTCTGACCCCTCCGGGGGCGGAGATCCCCCCCCACGTGGGCGCGCTCCCGCCCCGCGCTGACGCCGCCGCCGCTCCCGGTGACGCCACCGCGGTGACGCGGGGAGAGGGCGGGGCCAGGACCGCCCGGCGGCGCGCGGCGCTTCC
>NC_034437.1:1436440-1439353 GCF_002078875.1 Numida meleagris
GCTGCCTTGCAGAGATGAGGAGCGGGTGGTGGTGGCTGCAGGACCCCGAGCAGCTGGAGGCGGTGGCCCGCGCGCTGCACCCGCGCGGCATCCGGGAGAAAGCGCTGCACAAACACCTGACCAAGCACAGGGAGTTCCTGCGGGAGGTCTGCCTGCGCGCCGCCACGGGTACGGGCTGGGAGCGGGCTGCAGGCGTGGGGCTGTGTGTCCCCCAAAGCCCCATTGACCCCTCCGTGTGTCCTCCCCCCCAGACCCCATTTTCCACCCCCGGCCCGAGGCGGCCGCCGTCACCGCCGCGTCTCAGGAAGCGTTGGCCCAATGGTCGGTGATGGAGCGGGCGTACGAGGCCGACCTGTCGGTGCTGCAGTGGGTGGAGGAGCTGGAGCAGCGCGTGCTGATGGCCGACCTGCAGATCCGGGTAGGTGGGGGGGGGGGGGGGGGGGGGGGGGGGGGGGGGGGGGGGGGGCCCCCCGACGAAGAGGGGGGGGGGGGGGGGTCTCAACCTCGAGCCCCGCCGTCCCCTAGGGATGGACGTGCCCCAGCCCCGACTCCACGCGCACCGACCTGCGGTACTGCGAGCACAAAGTGGAGCCGCTGGAGGACATCACGGTGCGCAGCCGGCGGGACGGGCTCCCCCCGCGCCGCGAGGACACCAACCCCCTGGACCTGGCCGTGCTGCGCCTGGCCGCCCTGGAGCGCAACGTGGAGCGGCGCTACCTGAAGGAACCGCTGTGGGCGCAGCACGAGGTGGTGCTGGAGAAGGCGGTGCTGAGCGGCCCCGAGGAGCTGAGCCCCACCGAGATGTGAGCCCCGCGCCCCACGGGACCCCCACCCCCCCGCTTCCAGCGCCCCGCTGAGCCGTGTTTTCCCTCTTCCCCCCCCACCTGCAGCGCCTACGAGATCACCCCCCGCGTGCGGACGTGGCGGCAGACGCTGGAGCGGTGCCGCAGTGCAGCGCAGGTGTCGCTGTGCATCCACCAACTGGAGCGCTCCATCGCCTGGGAGAAGTCCGTCAACAAAGTGGTGAGAGCNTGGGGACGGCGGAGCTGCTCCTGGCTCCGTGTCCTTGGTGCGAGGCCTTGGGGTGTCCCCGTGGTGCTGCAGGGCTGGGGGACTGCAAAGCGCAGCCCCCGGTACGGCTGTGGGGTGGCTCCTGGTGTTTGGGGGGGGGGGCTGCTGCGCACCCCCAGCCCAAAACAAGCAGCTGGGCCGAGGGCCGTGCGTGTGGGTTTGGCTGTGAGCCGATCCCCACGCAGCCCCACATCACCCCATGGCGGTTCTCCGTCCGTCTGTCCGTCCCCAAGCCCTCTCTCCCGGTCCTGCTGTTGGGCAGCCCCCCCCCCCCACCCCTCCCCCCCGGCGCCGTTAACGCGTTCGTTTCTTCCCCCCCCCTCCCGCAGGTCTGAACGGGGGCATGAATGTCAATGGCTTCTCTACTGTATCTCACACCACTACTTCAGGGACCTTCACCTCCAGCACGCATTCCTCGGGGCCCCCCCACCTCCACCCCTACGACTGCCTCTGGGACTACGCGCAGTTCCAGGCCCCCGGCGGCCTCAAGGACGGCAGCCTCGCACAGTTCCCCCTCAACGGCGTCACCGGGGGTTCCCGGCCGTCCTCCCCCGGGCACAGCGCGAACCTGCGGGGCACGGGGCCGGAGCTGTGGGGCAACGGCACGGCCGGATCCATGGGGCTGAACTTCGACTCGCAGGAGCTGTACGACTCCTTCCCCGAGCAGAGCTTTGAGCTGATGCCCAACGGCCCCGCCAGCTTCTACGCAGCCCCGCAGCCGTCCCCCATGCTGGGCTCCGGAGAGCCGCCCTTCCCGCTGCCCGAAGAGGAGCTGGGGGACGGCGGGGACGATGCTGAGGCCTCCAAGGAGCTGCCCCCCACCATCACCGAGAACGGGGCCGGGCTGGTGGGCAGCATGGAGCTGGAGGACACGCAGCCAGGTAGGAGCGCGGCCCCGAGTCGCAGCCGTGGGGTCGTGTCGGGCCGCGCTGGGTGCACCCGTGGCAGCATTCCCATCCACCTGCAGCGCTCAGGGTCCCGCCACCGTGGGGCCGAGACCTCTGGGGGGGGCAAAGCACTGGGGAGCCCGCTGCTGTGGGGCTGAGACCTCCAGGTGGGAGCTGGGGGACCCAGGCCTTGGGAGGCAGAGGGCAGCGAGCGGCCATGGTAAAGGGGGGGGGGGGGGTTGGTGGTGCCCGCTGGGCCCCCCGCTCTGCTCCCAGCCCCGGTGCCACAGGGTTCGTTCCCGGTGCTTTCTGCTCCCTCCAGATCTGAAGCTCTGTGGCTACAACGGCGCAGCGCCCGCCGCCGTGCCGCTGGGCCGGGAAGGCCCGGGCCTGGCCCCCACCGCCGCCGGCCTGGGGCCCGCATCACCCATGGCCGCGCCGCTGGAGGACGAGCAGCTGCTGAGCGAGGACCCCCTGGAGCCCTTCGAGGCCTTGGCCAGAGGTAGGGGCGGCGGGCGGGGGGCTGTGGGCGGCGGGCGGCCCTGGCAGGGCGATGGCGACGGCCGCGGCCCTCGGCGCTGAGCGGCCCTGGCAGGAGGGGCGGGCCGGGCCGCGCGGTCCCTCCTCCGCTCCGTCCTCCCTTCCCAGCGCAGTGACGAAGCTGTTCCTCAGCGCCTGAACTTCCGCGCTGGTGAACATCTCCGCCGCCGCTACGGCCATTTTGGGCTCCGCTTCCCAACGGAGGGGGCGTGGCTGGGGGCTGCCAGATCCCTTAACCCCTCTCCTCCCGGTGCCCGTCAGCTGGGGGGGGGTGGGGAGGGGGGGGTCGGTTGTCCCCGCTGCCCTGTGAGCGGCCATGTGGGTGCGTGTGCCCCCAATGCACTCGGAGCCGGGGGGTTCCCCGCTGCGCAGCCCCACTGAGCTCTTTGCGTTGGTGTGTCCGTCCCCCCCCACC
>NC_034437.1:1442483-1443594 GCF_002078875.1 Numida meleagris
CCCACGGGGCTGAGCCCCTCGTGTTCTTCTCGCAGCGAGATCGACAAGACGCTGGAGAGCATGTCCACCTACAGGAAGAACAAGTGGATCATCGAGGGACGGCTGCGCCGGTGGGTGCTGCGCCGTGGGGCAGTGCCATGGGGCAGGGATGGGGCTGTGCCGTGGGATGGGGATGGGGCAGTGCTCCCCAAACCCTTCCCCTCCACCTGACTCGAGGGGCTCTGGGCACGGTGGGGGCTCGGCGCTGTCACTGTGCCGTGTCCCATCAGGTTGAAGGTGGCCCTGGCCAAGAAGACGGGCCGCCCCGAGTCGGAGCTGATGGCGCTGGAGGACGGGCGACGCCGGCGCAGCTCCCGTCTGTGTGAGGAGCCCGGGCTGGAGCTGGACGAGGAGGAGGAGGGTCGGGGCCGCCGCTCCCGCCGGGACGAGGAGGTGACGTGGGCAGGGGGGAATGCTTTGGGATGGGATGGAGTGGGGGTGGTCTCTGACCCCCTGATGTTCCCTTGCCCCCACCCCAGGCCGACACATCTACCTCCAGCATCCCTGAGCTCGAGCGGCAGATCGAGAAGCTGGCCAAGGTGAGTGCAGACACAGGATCCGTGGGTCCCAGTACCGTGGCTGCGGCCCCTCACCCCCTTGCTGCAGCCCCTCACCCCCTGCTCTTCCCGCAGCGGCAGATGTTCTTCCGCAAGAAGCTGCTCCACTCCTCGCAGACGCTGCGGGCGGCCTCGCTGGGCCAGGACCGGTACCGGCGGCGGTACTGGGTGCTGCCCCACCTGGGGGGGATCTTCGTAGAAGGGGCAGAAGGTGAGCGGGGTTGGGGCTGGGGGCCACGCTGGGGGGACCCCCGGGGTGCAGCCCACCCTCACTCCTCCCCTCCCCCCCCTGCAGTGCCCGAGGAGCGCCCGGAGGAGCCCCCGGAGCAGAAGATGCTGTGCCCGGTGCCCGCGGTGAAGGAGGAGCCGCCGGAACCCGAGGTGCCGGCGCCGGTTCCCCAACGGGTGACTGCGAACTGTATGGCTGCACGCGCCCGGGGACGGCCACGGAAGAGCAAAGAGGAGCCACCCCCCCGACCTGTCCCCCCTAAATCGCCGCCCGTCCCCCCTAAATC
>NC_034438.1:0-1217 GCF_002078875.1 Numida meleagris
ATAATCCTAAAACCAGCCCTAATAGCTCTAATAATAGCCCTAATAATCCTAATAATCCTAAAAACCAGCCCTAATAATAGCCCTAATAACCCTAATAATCCTAAAACCAGCCCTAATACCTCTAATAATAACCCTAATAATCCTAATAACCCCCTAATACCCCAATATGCCTAATAACCTCCTAATAACCCTCCTAATACACCTAATACCGCTAACATTCTCCTAATAATCCCCTAATAACCCTAATAACCCCAATCACACTCTAATAACCCACGAATAACCCTATTATACCCCTAATAACCCCTAATAACCCTAATAATCCTCCTAATAACCCCCTAATACCCCCCAATACCCTCCTAATAACCCTAATAACCCTCTAATAATCGTAATACTCCTCTAATAACCTCTAATAACCCCTAAGCATCCCTAATAGCCCCCTAAGAACCCCCTTAATTCCCCTAATAACTCCCTAATAAAACTAATAATCTCCCTAATACTCCTAATAAACCTCTAATAACATTAATAACCTCCCTAATAACCCTCTAATACTTCTAATATCCCCCTAATAACGCCCTAATACTTCTAACATCCCCCTAATACTCCCCTAATAACACCCTAATAACCCTAATAAACCCTAAGAACCCCCTAGTACCCCTAATAACCCTCTAATAACTCCTAATACTCCCCTAACAAACTCTAATAACCCCCTAATAACCCCCCAAAAACCCCTAATAACCTCTTAATAACCCTCTAATATCCCCAATAACTCCTAATATCCCCCTAATACCCCCAAATAATGCCTAATAACACCCTAATAACCCCTAATAACCCTCTAATGACTTCTAATAATCCCCTAATACCCCTGCAAAGTCCTCCTACACCTTCAATACCCCTAGTAACCCCTAATAACCCCAATACCCCCTAATACCCTATAATACCCCCTAAGAACCCTAATACCCCCTAATAACCCCCTAATAGCCCTCTAATAACCCCCTAATAACCCCTTAATAACCCTAATACCCACTAATAACCCTCTAATAACACCTAATACCCCCAATAACCCCTAATAACCCTCTAATTACCCCTAATAACCTCATAATAACCCGCTAATAACCCCTAATAACCCCCTAGTAACTACCTATTACCCCTAGTTACTTCCTAATATCTCCATAATAACCCTAATAACCCCTAATAACCCCCTAATATCTCCCTAATAA
>NC_034438.1:4859-6759 GCF_002078875.1 Numida meleagris
ATATCCCCTAACAACCCTCTAATACCCCCAAAAGCTCCTTAATTTCCCCTAATAACACTCCTAGTACCCCCCTAATACCCCTAATAACCCCCTAATAACACTAATAATCCCCTAATACTGCTAATAACCCCCTACTAACACTAATAACCCCTAATAACCCTCTAATAACCCGCTAATACCCCCAAAACCCGCCTAACAACTCCCTAATAATAATAATAACTCCTTAATAACCCCTAATAACCCCCTAATAACCCTAATAACCCGCTAATAATCCCTAATAACGCCTAATAACGCCCTATTACCCCATAATAACCCTTAATAACCCCCTAAAAACTCCCTATTACCCCTAATAACCCACTAATAACCCTCTAATAACCAGCTAATAACCCCCTAATAGCTCCCTAACAACGCTCATAACCCCTAATACCCCCAATACTCCCTAATAACCCACTAATAACCCTTAATAACCCCCTAGTAACCCTAATAACCCCTAAAAACCCCCAATAACCCCCTAATAACCCGCTAATAACCCCTAATAACCCCCTAATACCCCTAATAACCTGCTAATAACCCCCTAAAACCGCCCTAATAACCCTCTAACAATAACCCCCTAATAATGCTAATAATCCCCTAATAACCCGCTAATAATCCCTAATAACCCCCTAATAACTCCTAATAACCCCTAATATCCCCTAATAACCCCCCAATAACCTAATAACCCTAATAACCCACTAATAGCCCGCTAATTACCCTAATAACCCGCTAATAACCCCCTAATAACCCCTAATAGCTCCCTAATAACCCCCTAATAACCCCCTAATAACCCCCTAATAACCCCTAATAACTCCCTAATAACCCCCTAATAACCCCTAATAACCCCCTAACACCCTAATAACCCTAATAACCCGCTAACAAACCCCCTAATAACCCGCTAATAACCCTAATAACCCGCTAATAACCCCCAATAACCCCTAATAACTCCCTAGTAACCCCTAATAACTTCCTAATAACCCCCTAATAACCCCCTAACACCCTCCCAATAACCCTAATAAACCTAATAACCCGCTAATAAACCGCTAATAACCCGCTAATAACCCTAATAACCCGCTAATAACTCCCTAATAACCCCTAATAACTCCCTAATAACCCCTAATAACCCCCTAATACCCTCCTAATAACCCTAATAACCCTAATAACCCACAAATAAACCGCTAATAACCCTAATAACCCGCTAATAACTCCCTAATAACCCTTAGTAACTCCCTAATAACACCCTAATAACCCCTAAAAACCCCCTAACACCCTCCTAATAACCCTAACAACCCCCTAATAACCCCCTAATACCCGGCTAATAACGCTAATAACCCGCTAATCAGGCGCTAATGACGCACCTCCCTCCGTTTCACATCTGCCCCAGGTGGTTGGCGCCGTCTCCCATGGGCGCGTGCGCTCCCGCCAGCGCCAGCGGGGGGGGCTCGGCCGCCACCTTCTCCTCTTCCCGCCGCTTCAGGCACGCCGCCTTCGGGTTCAGGTTGCGCTCTGCAAAAAAAAAAAAAAACCCCGCTGCAAACCGTGCGCTGTGTGCAAACCCCTCTGCACGTGCAGCTGCACACCCCTTTGCAATCCCCTTTGCGTTGCACGTGCAATTGCACACCCCTGTGCATTGCTGCTTTGCAATCCCCTTTGCTTTGCACGTGCAATTGCAAGCCCCTTTGCATTGCTGCTTTGCAATCCCCTTTGCACTGCATGTGCAATTGCAAACCCCTTTGCTTTGCACGTGCAATTACAATCCCCTTTGCATTGCTGCTTTGCAATCTCCTTTACTTTGCATGTGCAATTGCAAGCCCCTTTGCATTGCTGCTTTGCAATCCCCTTTGCATTGCATGTGCAATTGCAAACC
>NC_034438.1:9751-11501 GCF_002078875.1 Numida meleagris
CATGAGCAATGCAACCCCTGTGCATTGCAACCCCTGAGCATTGCAACCCCTGTGCATTGCAACCCCCAAGCAAACCATGAGCAATGCAACCCCTGTGCATTGCAACCCCTGAGCATTGCAACCCCTGTGCAATGCAACCCTTGAGCACTGCAACCCCTGAGCAATGCAACCCCTGTGCATTGTGACCACTGAGCACTGCAACCCCTGAGCGAACTGTGAGCAATGCAACCCCTGAGCATTGCAACCCCTGTGCATTGCGACCACTGAGCAATGCAACCCCTGAGCATTGCCACCTCTGTGCAATGCAACCCGAGCATTGCAAGCCCTGCGCATTGCAACCCCTGAGCATTGCAACCACTGAGCAATGCAACCCGAGCATTGCGACCCCTGTGCATTGCAACCCTTGTGCAATGCAACCCCTGAGCATTGCGACCCCTGTGCATTGCGACCACTGAGCAACGCAACCCCTGAGCAAACTGTGAGCAATGCATCCCCTGAGCATTGCAACCCCTGTGCAATGCAAGCCCTGAGCATTGCAACCCCTGAGCATTGCGACTCCTGAGCACTGTAACCCCTGAGCAAACTGTGAGCAATGCAACCCATGCATATTGCAACCCTTGTTCAATGCAATCCCTGAGCATTGCAACCTCTGAGCATTGCAATCCTTGTGCATTGCAACCCTTGTGCATTGCAACCCCTGTGCATTGCAACCCTTGTGCATTGCAACCCCCTGTGCATTGCAACTCACCCCTGTAAGGATCCTGGGGCGGGTTGAGCTCAGGGGACGTCGCTGATTGGACGGGAAGCTGCGGGACCGGCACCTGATTGGGCACGAGCGAGTGAGCAGCGCGGAGGCCGACGCCGTCCTCACGATGCGCTCCCACCTGCAACGGGGCAAAGAGGGCGCGTGGGGCCGGGTCCTGGAAGGACACGGCCCCGCCGAGGGTCCTGGAAGGTTGCTGTGGGGATGGGATGGGATGGGATGGGATGGGATGGGATGGGATGGGATGGGATGGGGATGGGATGGGGATGGGAATGGGATGGGGATGGGGTTGGAATGGGATGGGAATGGAAATGGAACAGGATAGGATGGGAATAGGATGGGAATGAAATAGGAATGGGATGGGAATGGGATGGAATGGAAATGGAACAGGATGGAATGGGAATGGAATAGGAATGGGATGGGGATGGGGAATGGGAATGGAATGGAGTTGGGATGGGGAATGGAAATGGAACAGGATGGGATGGAATGGGAATGGAATAGGAATGGGAATGGGATGGGAATGGGATGGGAATGGGAATGGAATGGGATGGGAACGGGAGACAGCGTTTCACGGATCCCAGCTGCAATGTGGAAAATGTGACCCACATCCTCCTGCTTTTCCTTTTGTGCTTCTTTTTGGGGGCTTTTGGGGCATATATTCCACCCCCCCCACCACATTTTCCCCTCAATTCCTTCCCATCCTTTCCAAATCCAGTCCAGTTTTCCGTGGGTTGGAAAACTTTCCTCCTTTCCTTCCTTCCTTCCCTTTTCTTCCCTTTCCTTCCTTTCTTTCCTCTCTCCTCCTTTCCTTCCTTTCGTCCTTTCCTCCCTTTCTTTCCTACCTTCATTCCTTTTCTTTCCTTTTTCTTTTCTTTCCTCCTTTCCTTTATTCTTCTTTTCCTTTCCTTTCCTTTCCTTTCCTTTCCTTTCCTTTCCTTTCCTTTCCTTTCCTTTCCTTTCCTTTCCTTTCCTTTCCTTTCCTTTCCT
>NC_034438.1:14901-15903 GCF_002078875.1 Numida meleagris
CTTCCTTCCTTCCTTCCTTCCTTCCTTCCTTCCTTCCTTCCTTCCTTCCTTCCTTCCTTCCTTCCTTCCTTCCTTCCTTCTTTCCTTCTCTTCTATTTTTTCTGCTTTTCTCCTTTTCCTTCCTTCCTTTTTTTCTCTTTCCTTCTTTTCCTTCTTTCCTTTTTTTCTTCTTCCTTCCCTTATTTCATTTTCCTTTCCTTCCTTCTTTTCCTTTTTTCCTTTTCTTCCTTCCTTCTTCCCTTTTTTTCATTTTCTTCAAAATTTCATTTTCTTCATTCTTCATTTCTTCATTTTCATTTTCTCCTTATTTTCTTCGTTTTCTTTCTTCCATTTTCTTTCCTTCCCTTTTCTTCCTTTCCTTTTTCTTTCCTTCTCTTCCTCCTTCTCCATTTTCTTTCCTTCTCTTTCATTTCCTCTCTTGCTTTCCTTCTTTCCTCTTCTTCCTTCACTTTTTTCCATTCTTTCTTCCTTCCTTTCCTTCCTTCCTTTCTTCCCTCTTATCCTTTCCAGTCTTTCTTTCCTTTGTACTTTCCTTTTTCTTTCCTTCCTTCTTCCCTTCTCTTCCTTTCCTTCACTTCCTTTTTTCCTTCCTTCCTTCCTTCTTCCCTTCCGTTTCTTTCCTGCCTTTCTTTCCTTCTTTTTCTTTCCTTCTTCCCTCTTTCCTTACTTTCCTTCTTCTTCCTCCCTTCCTTCTTCTTCCTTCTTTCCTTCCTTCCTTTCCTTTTTCCTATCTTTCCTTCTTTTTCTTTCCTTCACTTCCGTTTTTCTTTCCTTCCTTTCCCTACTTTTCCTCTCTTCCTTCCTTCCTCTTTCTCTCCTTATTTTTCCCTTCCTTCCTTCCTTCCTCTTTCTTTTCTCCTTACTTTTCCTTTCTTCCTTCCTTCCCTCATTTCTTCCTTTTCTTTTTCCCCTTTCCCTTTCCTTTCCTTTCCTTTCCTTTCCTTTCCTTTCCTTTCCTTTCCTTTCCTTTCCTTTCCTTTCCTTTCCTTTCCTTTCCTTTCC
>NC_034438.1:17896-20895 GCF_002078875.1 Numida meleagris
TTTTTATATTATTTTTCTTTTTTTCCCCAATTTTCCCATATTTCCCTCAATTTTTCATTTTTCCCTAACGTTTCCTTATTTTTTCCTTATTTTTCCTTTTTTCTCGTACTTTTCCTTAATTTATTCCTTATTTTTTTCTTTCCTGATTTTTTTCCTGTTGTACCTTATTCTTATATATTTTATTTTTCCTTATATTTCTCTAAATTTTCGTTATATTTTCCTTCAATTTTTCCTTATTTTTCTCTATTTTTCCCTTATTATTCTTGATTTTTCCTAATCTTTCCCTATTTTTTCTTATTTTTCACCACTTTTTCCCTATTTTTCTGATTTTTCCTTTTTTCTAATTTTTCTCATTTTTTCCTGTTTTTTCTAATTTGTCCTTTTTCCTTATTTTTATGTAATTTTTCTTTTTTATTTTCCTTTTTCCTATTTTTTCCCTATTTTTCTCATTTTTCTGATTTTTCCCTTTTCTCCTATTTTTCCCCTATTTTTTCCTAATTTTTCCTGTTTTATTTTTCCTTTTTTTCTAATTTTTCCTTATTTTTTTCTCATTTTCTCTAATTTTTTGTTTTCATATTTTTTAATATTTTCCTTCTATTTTCCTAATTTTTCCTAATTTTCTTTTTATTTTTCCATCTTTTCCTAATTTTTCCTTATTTTCCTTTTTTCTCGCATTTTTCGCTGTTTTTCTTAGTTTTCCATATTTTTTTCTAATTTTTCGGTTTTTTTCATTTTTCCTGATTTTTTCCACATTTTTCCTTTTAAAATTTCTCTTATTTTTCTTATTTTTTTCCTATTTTTTCCTTATTTTCCTTGTTTTTCCTTTTTTCATACTTTTCCTTATTTTTTCCTTTTTTTCTGTTTTCTTTTATTTTTGCTTATTTTTCCTTACTTTCCCTTTTTCCTTATTTTTCTCCTTTTTATTTTTAATTCTTATTTATTTTTCTTAGTTTTTTTTCCCTTTTATTTTTTCTTATTATTCCTTATTTTTTTTCCTTTTTAACATATTTTTCCCTATTTTTTCCCTTTTTCTCCTTTTTTCTTATTTTTTTTATTTTTCCTTACTTTTTTCCCCCTTATTTCTTCTTTTTCCCTTATTTTTTCTTATTTTCCCTTTTTATTTTTTTTATTTTTCCCTTTTTCTCTTATTTATTATTTTTTATTCTTATTTTTCCTTTTCCACCTTCTGTCCTCATTTTTTCCTTATTTTTATTTTTTCCTTTATTTTTTTCCTTTTTCTTCCCTTATTTTTTTTCCTTTTTCCCCTTTTCCTCTTCTCCCACATTTTCCTTATTTTTTCCTTTTCCCTAATTTTTTTCCCTTCTCGTTTTTTTCTCATTTTTCCTTTCTTCCCCCTTTCCCCTGTTTGTTTTTCCTTACTTCTCCCCATTTCCCCTTCTTCCTCCATATTTCCCCTCATTTCCCCCCATCCTCCCCCACCATTCCATACAGCTTTCCTTTCCTCCCCCCATAGAACACCACTGCGAGTAGCATGGGACAACACGAGTGCAGCTTTCATTTTCATGGGCAAAACAGGTTCAATGATTCCTCATGAACGCAATCATTCCAGTACCTAGGGTTGCCCTCAAGGCCTTGGAAAAGTTTGAGTGATGCTTAAAAAAAAATAAAAAAATTCATAATCGTCATCAAAAGTAATAATTTAAAAAAAAAAGAAAAAAAGAAGTAAAGGAGCGATTGGCCAGCGACCAGCACCCATCCTTGGACAACTACCAGCAAACGGCGTTGGTCAAGGACCAGCACCCAGCCATGACCTGTGACCAGCACCCATCCTTGGCCAACAACCAGCACCCATCCCAGACCAGTGACCTGTGCCCATCCTGGGCCAACGACCAGCACCCAACCCTGGCCAGTGACCAGCACCAATCCTGGACCAACGACCAGCACCCATCCTGGGCCAACGACCAGCACCTAACCTTGCCCAGGGACCAGCAGACATCCTCATCCAACAACCAGCACCCATCCTCGGCCAACCATGAGCACTCATCCCAGACCAGAGACCTGCACCCAACCTTGGCCGGGGACCAGCACCCATCCGAGATAGAAGACCAGCACCAATCCTCAGCCAATGAGCAGCACCCAACCTTGGCCAACAACGAGCACTCAACCTTGACCAGTGACCAGCACCGCTCACTGGCCAACAACCAACACCCATCCCTGACCAGTGACCAGCACCCATCCTTGGCCAGCACACAGCACCCATACCAGATCCAAGACCAGCACCCATCTTTGGGCAGCTACCAGCACCAAACCTTGGCCAATGACCAGCAGCCATCCCAGACCAGAAGCCAGCACCCATCCCAGGACAATGACCAGCAGCCATCCTCGGCCAATGACCAGCACCCATCCTTGGGCAGCTACCGGCACCCAACCTTGGCCAGTGACCAGCAGCCATCCTCGGCCACTGACCAGCACCCATACCAGACCAGAGGCCAGCACCTGTCCCAGGACAATGACCAGCAGCCATCCTCATCCAACAAGCAGCACCCTACCTGGGCCAGTGACCAGCACCCAACCTGGGCCAGAGACCAGCACCCATCCTTGGCCAACAACCAGCACCCAACCTGGGTCCACAACCAGCATCCATCCCAGATCCAAGACCAGCACCCATCGTTGGCCAGTGACCAGCACCCATCCTTGCCCAACGACCAGCACCCATCCCAGACCAGAGACCGGCATCCATCTTCAGCCAGCACCCAGTATCACTCTTGGCCAATGATCAGCACCCATCCTTGGCAAACTACCAGCACCCAACCCTGGCATGTGACCAGAATCCATCCCTGACTGGAGACCAGCACCCAACCTTGGCCAGTGACCAGCACCCATTATCGTCCAATAAGCAGCACCCATCCTTGGCAAACTACCAGCACCCAACCTTGGCCAACAACCAGCACCCACCCTTGGCCAGTGACCAGCACCCAACCATGGCCCGTGACCAGCACCCACCCTTGGCCAGTGACCAGCACCCAACCATGGCCCGT
>NC_034438.1:22705-27369 GCF_002078875.1 Numida meleagris
GCACCCACCTTTGGCCAACGACCAGCACCCATCCCAGTCCAGAGAGCTGTGCCCAACCTCGGCCAGTGACCAGCACCCATCCTGGGCCAACCAGCAGGAGCCACCATCTGGCGATGCCGCCATCTGGCCATGCCGCCATCTTGCCGTGCCGCCATCTTGCCATCCATCTGCCCTCTCCCCAACCCCCGCCACCATCCCACGCTCTCTTGACCCCACGGCGCTCCACCAAAATCCGCGGCCAACCAATCCGAGCCGCCCGCCGCTGCCGCTGTCGAAACCTTCGCGTCGAGGGAGGGGGGGGGGGGTGGATGAAAAATGGAACAAGGAGAGCAATTAATTAATTAACGCCGAGGCAGAGGTGGGGGCCGCCGATGGAAACGTACCAAGGAGTGTAAGGGGCCTTCATAATTGGGAGATGATGACGCTTGACCTCCATTTCTAGACCAAACAGCTGTGCCTGCTAACAGCAAAATCGGAATTACCATTAGAACGGTGCAGAGGAAAACTCATTTGCATACTAATTATCAGTTTTTTTTGACTTTGGGGGGAGGTTGGGGGTCGAGGGGGTGGAAATCGGAGCGTGCGCCGAGCAACGGGGCCCAACTCTCGGGTTCGCGCCAATGGGGATCGCCCGGCACCGTCGGGTTGTGCAGAAAATCCACAAAAAGGACCAAAAAAAAAAAAACCAACGCCGGCAAACGAAGGGTTAAACACCAAAAAAAAGGGCAAAAAAAGGAGAAATCGTAACCACAATACCTGAGAGAGAAGGGGGAGAAGCGACGGGAGTTGAAGGATTTGATGGGAAGCTGGTGTTGGTGTGATCTGGAGAATAGATCTTTAATAAGAGACGATACAAGGGTTAATCGGAGGGCCACGGCCGACGGCTCGCCTCGTTATGCAAATTCGGATGGGCACGGGCGCCGGCTAATTAAGCGCTTCCTCGTTAGCACGTGGCGGAAAGCGGACATTTGCGCCGCGTGCTGCCCAGGGCTTGGCCAATGGAGCATCGAAGCGGATGCGAAAACGAAAGTGAAACCGAAAGCAAAAGAGGCTCTCATGAGAACTCAATGGAACCCACTGTGCCCAGAAAATAACCAACCGGGACCTTGCAGGTCCTGTTTGCTGCTCAATCTTCTCAACCTCCCGGGAGCCCAATTACCAACGGACGCTTGATAAAGCAAGGGCCAACAAATGGGGACTCCAAAAGGAAAAGGTCCTTACAGATGCGAGTGCTTTCCCCAGTGCGTCGCCCGTCTGCGAGCTGCCCGCCGCCCCGCTTCCTCGGTTGGCTGGAAAACAAGAGAAAGATGGCACACGTATTCATCTTTCAGGACCTGTCCAACCCAACCACCCCATGGCTGTGCCATCTGGAAGAATCCCATGTGTTCATCCTAGGGCTCTTTCACCTTAAAGGACCCTTCCAACCCAACCCATTTGATCATTTTAATGCTCTTTCACCTTCAAGGACCCTTACAACTGAACCATCCCATGGCTCAACGATCTGGAAAGATCCTTCCAACCCATGTGATCACCTTACGGCTCTTTCACCTTCAAGGACCCTTCCAACCCAACCCATTTGATCATTCCTTGGCTCTTTCATCTTCAAGGACCCTTCCGACCCAACCCATGTGATCATCCTATGGCTCTTCGACCTTTAAGGACCCTTCCAACCGAACCATCGCATGGCTCTGTGATCTGGAAGAATCCCTCCAACCCATTTCACCTTCAAGGACCCTTCCAACCCAACCCCTGTGATCATCCTATGGCACTGTGACCTTCAAGGACCCTTCCAACCCAACCATCCCAATGGCTCTGCCATCTGGAAGAATCCTTCCAACCCACGTGATCATCCTACGGCTCTTTCACCTTCAAGGACCCTTCCAACCCAACCCATGCGATCATCCCTCAGCTCCTTCACCTTCAAGAACCCTTCCAACCCATGCGATCATCCCTCAGCTCTTTCACCTTCAAGGACCCTTCCAACCCAACCACCCCACGGCTCTGCGATCTGGAAGAATCCCTCCAACCCATCTGATAATCCTACGGCTCTTTTACCTTCAAGGACCCTTCCAACCCCACCTGCAGTCCACTCCCTCCTAACCAAACTGCGTTCTTATGCAAATGAACCCCAATTATTCGCGCTCTCACCCATGATTCCGTCCGTCCCATTGGCCGGGGGGGTGCAGGACGAGGCGCTGTAGTGATTGGTGCCGCTGCGGTGGAAGGTGGACATCGGAGGAAGACTGGAGTTGATGTCTGCTGAGGAGTGGGATGGGTAGCTCTGCGGCAGGAAGGAGTTTGCTCATCTATCGCTCTGCCAGGACCTTGCCAACCCAACCATCCTCTGGGTCCGTCATCTTTCAGGACCTTTCCAACCCAACCATCCCATAGCTCTAGCATCTTTAAGGACGCTTCCAACCAATCACCCTGTCCCTCTTTGACCTGCCAGGACCCTCCCAACCCATTTGATAATTCAATCCCTCTTTCACCTTCAAGGACCCATCCAACGCAACCACCCCATGGCTCTCTCCTCTTTAAGGACCCTTCCAACCCAACTCAACCCAACCCAACCCAACCCAACCATCCTACGGCTCTTCCATCTTTAAGGACCCTTCCAACCCAACCGTCCCATGACTCTATGACCTGCAAGGACCCTCCCACCCCATCTGATCATCCTACAGCTCTTTCACCTTCAAGGACCCATCCAACCCAACCATCCCATGGCTCTACGATCTTTAAAGACCCATCCAACCCAACCCAACCCAACCACCGTAGGGCTCATCCACCTTGAAGGACCCACCCAACGCAACCGCCCTGCCCCTCTTTGCCCTGCCAGGACCCTCCCATTACCAGGCGCTCGTGCGGGTGGAGGCTGCAGTAGCTGCTGGACTGTGGGAGGTGCGAGGAGTTGCCCAGCATCCCCCCGTAACCGGGTTGGTTCATCCCACCGGACGAGCTCCACGGGTCACCGCTGTGATGCCCATCTACGGAACACACCGAGAGCGGCTCGAAGTTGGCGGGGGGGAGGCTAATTAATAATTTGATACTTTAATTAATGGAGATAAAAAGCCAGAAGCAGCGTCCGTACCTTGCATGAAGAAGGAGCTGGGGAAAGTGCTGGCTGCTGGTTTGGACGACGGGTAACCGGGGGAATCGCGGTTGTAGTCGGCAGTGCTGGCGGACGGGGCATAAACCTACGGGGGAAGAAAGAAAGAGAGATTCGGGGTCGCGGTGAGGACGGGGTCTGGGAGGACTTGGGGGTCTGGGAGGACTTGGGGGTCTGGGAGGACTTGGGGATCTCGGAGGACATGGTCTTGGAGGACTTGGGGGTCTGGTAGGACTTGGGGGTCTAGGGGGTCTTGGGGATCTTTGAGGATTTGGAGATGTTGGAGGACTTGGTCTTGGAGGACTTGGTTTTGAAGGACTTGGGGGTCTGGGAGGACTTGGGGGACTTGGAGGACTTGTGGATCTTGGAGAACTTGGGGATCTTGGAGGACTTGGTCTTGGAGGTCTTTGAAGACTTGGAGGACTTGGAGATGCTGAAGGACTTGGGGGTCTGGGAGGACTTGGGGGACTTGGAGGACTCATGGATCTTGGAGAACTTGGGGATCTTGGAGGACCTGGAGATGCTGAAGGACTTGGGGGTCTTAGAGGACTTGGGGGTCTTGGAGGACATGGAGATGTTGGAGGCCTTGGTCTTGGAGGTCTTGGGGGTCTTGGACGACTTGGGGATTTGGGAATCTTGGGGGTCTTGGAGGACTCGGAGATGCTGGAAGTCTTGGGGTCTCGGAGAACTTGGAGATGTTGCAGAACTTGGGGGTCTTAGAGGACTTTGGAGTCTTGGAGGACTTGGAGATGTTGGAGGACTTGGGGGTTTTAGAGGACTTGGGAGCCTTGGAGGACTTGGAGATGTTGGCGGACTTTGTCTTGGAGGACTTGGAGGACTCGGGGATCTTGGAGGTCTTGGGGATGCTGGAGGACTTGGTCTTGGAGGACTCAGGCATCATGATGGACGTGGAAATCTTGGAGGTGTCGGGGGTCTTGGAGAACTTGGGGATCTTGGAGGACTTGGGGGTCTTGGAGGACTTGGGGGTCTTGGAAGCACTGGGAGAACGCTGGCAGACACTGGGAGGCACTGGGAGCAACGGGAGGCACTGGGAAGACTGGAAGGCACTGGGAGGCACTGGGAGCACTGGGAGCACTGGGAGGTGCCGTGCGGGCAGGGGCGCGAGGCTTCCGGCGGGGAGGTGAGTTCCCACGGGACGGGACCCGGCCCACCATCCCCGCAGAGCGCCGCGACCGACGCCAACTGCCTGCAACGCGCGGGGCCGGGCCGGGACACGTGTCCTGCACCCATCAGGAGCCACGTGAAGCCCGGCTCCGTCCATCGCATCCTTGCAGAACGAAGCCGCCCCGCGGCCATCGGCACAGCAGCACCGTGCTGCTCCCAGCACCCAGCACCCAGCTGCACCGTGCTGCTCCCAGCACCCAGCACCCAGCTGCACCGCACTGCTCCTTGCACCCAGCACCCAGCTGCACTGCACTGCTCCTTGCACCCAGCACCCAGCTGCACCGTGCTGCTCCTTGCACCCAGCACCCAGCTGCACCGCACTGCTCCTTGCACCCAGCACCCAGCTGCACCACGCTGCTCCTTGCACCCAGCA
>NC_034438.1:27829-29208 GCF_002078875.1 Numida meleagris
CGCTGCTCCTTGCACCCAGCACCCAGCAGCACCGCGCTGCTCCTTGCACCCAGCACCCAGCAGCCTGCTGCACCCGCCGGCGACGCCGTGGGGCGAGGGAGCAGCGGCGCCCCTCGTTAGCACCCCGCCCCCACCCCTCGTTAACGCTTCCGAGCACCCCGTCACTCGGCCGGTGCATGGGGCAGGGCAGGGCTCGGCGGAACCAGGCCAACGAGCAGCGCGGCAACGCAGGTCTCCTTCTCTCCAGGGTTATGGAACGAGGGCACTGAGCAATGCAGCGAGGCAGGCCTCCTTCCCTCCAGGGTTATGAACGAGGCACAGCAAGCAGCGCAGCAAGGCAGGTCTCCTTCCCTCCCGGGTTATGGAGCAAGGCCATCGAGCACTGCAGTGTGCAGGTCTCCTTCCCTTCATAGTTATGGTACGAGGCCATCGAGCAGCGCAGCGAGGCAGGTCTCCTTTTCTTCATGGCTATGGAGCAAGGCACACCGAGCACTGCAGTGTGCAGGTCTCCTTCCCTCCAGGGTTATGGAGCAAGGCCATCGAGCAGTGCAGCGAGGCAGGTCTCCTTTCCTTCACGGCTATGGAACGAGGCACAAGCGTCGCAGCGAGGCAGCTCTCCTTCCCTCCAGGGCTATAGAACAAGGCACATCGAGCAGCGCAGTGACGCAGGTCTCCTTCCCTTCGTAGTTATGGTACGAGGCCATCAAGCAGCACAGCCAGGCAGGTCTCCTTCCCTTCATGGCTACGAAGGAGGTACAACGGGCAGCGCAGCGAGGCAGGTCTCCTTCCCTTCCATCCGTGGCTAACACCTCGGCACCCCGGCGGCTGACGGCGTGATCGTAAGGGCGGCTTCAAAACCCAACTCGGCCACTTCTCTCTCCCATCCGCGCTCGTTTCTTCCGCACAGCTCCACTCCCGTCACCCCCGTCTCCCTTTACCAAAGGGGAAAGCGGCCACTCCAGGTCTGGGCCGTGGGCTGCACTGTGCCCGTGGGCTGCACCGTGCCCGTGGGCTGCACCGTGCCCGTTGGCTGCAGCGTGCCTGTTGGCTGCACCGTGCCCGTGGGCTGCTCCGTGCCCGTGGGCTGCTCCGTGCCCACACGCTGCTCGGCCGGGACGGGCTCTTGTGCTGCTGCCCGGCTCCTCGGCTGCCGCACTTCGTTCCACGCCGCGGTGCCGCTGCCCCGCAGCCGGCCCAGCCCTTCCTCCCGCTCCCGGCGGAGCTCCGGGCGACGCGGCGTTTTTCTCCTTTTGTCGATGGGCAGCAAGCCCTCCTTCGCCCGCCCGCCCGCCCGCACGCAGCGCTCGGCCCCGGTTTAAGCCAGGGATTCACTTGGGAAAGGCCGAAACGCGGCGGGCGCCGGGGCCCGCGGGGAAACG
>NC_034438.1:31913-36296 GCF_002078875.1 Numida meleagris
GGGCGCTCCGGGGGGAACGCGGCCAAGTTCCGCGTCCTGCCGCTCTCCGAGCACGGGGTTTCCTCTCCCGTTCCACGCCGCGGTTGCACAGCTCCACGCGAAGTTACGCGGCGAGCACCGCGTTTCGGTGCAGATCTGACCGCCAAGGGACGTCGGGCGCGCTTTGAAACCACCTCGATGCCACCAGCTCCCTCCTGCCACCAGCCCTCCCCTCCGTCCTGGCACCAACCCTTCGCCCTGCCACCAGCCCTCCCCTCCCTCCTGCCACCAGCCCTCCGTCGTGCCGCCCTCCCTGCCCGTCCCCGACGCCGCGCCGCGCTCGCTGCAGCCAGGCGGGCAGCTCTCGACCCCGGCCCCGCCGCGGTGCAGATGGAGAAACTCTCGGGGCCGCGGCGCCGGGCTCGCAGCGTCGATCCGCGGCCACGGCTCGGCTCGGGGCTGTGACAGCGCTGCCCTCCCGCTCCCGGACCGGACGGCGGCGGGGACGGGGCGGCTCGGGGCGCGGGGAGCAGCCGAGCCCCGCAGCCGAGTTCTCAGCGCGCGGCAATAAAAATGAATGACTTTACCGCACAGCATCTCCGCGTTCGGCGCGCGCGGCGAGATCGCTTTAACGCGTCCTCCTGCCTCGCTCGGGGACCCGCGGCCGCCCCGGGTGCGCGTCCTTTCTTCCCCACCAATCTCGCGTCAAACCCGCCCCGTCCCCAGCGCCGGGGCGCGGAGCCCCGAGCCCCGAGCCCCGAGCCCCGAGCCCCGAGTCCCGAGCCCGGCCGCACTCGGGCTGCGGAGCGAGCCGGCCAGGAGCGGGCTCCCCCAGAACGGCTGCCGGCCCCGCGCTGTCATCTCCGGGCGGCGCGGCCGATCCGCACCGGGACAGCGCGTCCGTGCCGGGCAACCTGCCGAACCGGGCAGCGACCGCTGCAGCAAGCAGCAGCAAGCAGCAGCAAGCAGAAACAAGCAGCACCGCCATCCTCCGTGCGACCGTGCGCACAGAGAGCCGGAGACGGGGCACGGGGCACGGAGGGCGCGGGCAGCGCCGCAGCAGCAGCGCTCCTACCGCCAGGCCGGGCTCCGGGACGGCAGCTCGAGCTCCCGCCCGGGTCTCCCCGCGCGGGCAGGGCCCCGGCAGGACCCGGCAGGGCACGAGGCTCTGCCGCCGCCGCCGCCGCCGCAGCTCTTCGCAGCTCCGGGGCCGCTCTTCCAGCAGCTCCCGGCTCAGCCGCAGCGAGGCCGGGCCCCGCGGGCTCCTGGCGCGGAGCCGCTCCCCGTGCCCGGACATCGCCCGGACATCCCAGGGGCCGATTCCCGAGCGAGGAAGCCTCGGAAGCCTCCAGGATGCACCAGGAAGAACCCACGCCATGGCCCCGCACCATCCCTCGGGGCTGGAGAAGACCTCCAGGACCACCCAGTCCAACCGGGAACCGCTCCCCGCCGCGGGCTCCTTCCAGGACCCCTCCCTCGCCGCCCAGAGCCCTCGGCGTCGTTCCCGCAGCGCAGCCCACGTGCCGGGAGAGCCGGCCCGAGCCCCGGCCCGTGGAGCCGCGGATCTCAGCGCACCGCTCCCTTCCGCCCCGGCCAGCTCCTGCGAGGACAGAGCAGAGCGGAGCAGCAGCACGCTGCCCTCCCGCCCCGGGAGCAGATTCCTGCCCCCGAGCCACGCACCGCGGACTGAGCACGGCACCGGCGCCCAGCTCTGCGGATGCTGCGTGGACACAATGAGTCCTGGAAGGCGCTGCCTCGAGCGGCTCCTTGGGAACCGCCACCTGTGGGCACCTCCGCTCCGCGCGGCCGCGCATCCCTCCCCATCCTTCCCCGCGCCGCGTGCCCGGGCCCCACGAGCACGCACGGAACGTCGTGCACGCACAGAACCGAGGCACGGGGACGGCGCCGAGCTGCGCCGGGAGGGCCGGGCCGGGTGTCACAACAATTCCTCCTGCCGGGAGCCGTGCTGCGCCGGCACTGCTGCACTGCGGGCACTGCCCGGAGGCTCCTCCAGGGCCGGGGGGTGGCACGTGGGGACGCGGTCACTGGGCACAGAGGGCAGGGCTGGGCTGGGCTGAGCTGGGCTGGGGGATCTTGGTGGGCTTCTCCGACCCTTAGGTAGGTGCACTCAGGCTGCATCTACCAGGCAGCACGAGAAGTTAAAGCACGACGGAACCCCGGATCAGAAGTAACTGCTGCAGGCTGAAACAACACCCCGAGTCTCTGTCCATCTATTTCAGACGAAGCCGCGTCTCCAGAGCACCCCCGGCCGCTCGGTCCCCGCTTCACCACACTTCTCCTGAACAGCTGAAACCCAACCACACGGGACAGGGCTCCTCGTTGCACCAGGGCCCTCCTGCCGCCCTTCACCCCTTTATCTGGAGCTCGCGACGAGCTCTTTGGAAAACCAGAGCTCCTCCGGCAGGCCCAGCTCTGGGTCGCGTTCTGCAGAGCGAGCTCCGGTTGCTGGAGGAGAGCCGGGAGCCGGGAGCTCGGAGGCGTTGAACCCAGGATCCCGGTGGAGCCGGGCCTTCACCACGCCGCGCCGGCTCTTCTGGACTCGGGGCACTGCAGGCCGGGATGCCGGCAGCACCATGCGGCTCCTGCTCAGCACAGCTGCTCCGGGGCGCGCTGCCGGCATCCCCTGCGCTCCTGCAGCTCAGGGGGAGGCAGAGGGAGCCTCGACTCGGACGTCTTGCCTCCCTTCATTGCAACAGGAGAGCAAAGATGCCCCGCGTCGGCAGCGCAGCCCGGAATCCAACGCCGAGGCCTTTGGTAGAACGAGTCGGCAGAGGCGGGTGTACGCACTGCAAAGGCCGCCGAGCCCTGCAGCCCCTGCACAGCAGAGGAAGGCTGCTGGCTGCCGGGCAGGCCTGGCTGCGGAGCACACACCACGGCCTGCAGCCCGCAGCGCCGCGCTTCCCCTTCCTCTGCCGCCAGCCAGGCGCTGCCCCGCGTCCTCCCTCCATCGCTCCCCGTGAGCAGCAGCTGGCAGCACGCAGCACAGCCGCGTTTTGAAGCAGAAGGCAAATCCAGGGCCCGATCTCACGTCCGGTCTTCAGGAGAAGAAATCACACCGCGGAGCAACAGCTTCCACCAGAACCACGGAACAGCCCGGGCCCAGCAGCACCAGCACTCACTGCCCTGTCCTGTCCTGCCCTGTCCTCTCCTGTCTTGTCCTATCCTGCCCTGTCCTGTCCTGCCCTGTCCTCTCCTGTCTTGTCCTCTCCTGCCCTGTCCTGTCCCATCCTGTCCTGTCCTGTCCTGCCCTGCCCTGTCCTGTCCCATCCTGTCCTGTCTTGTCCTATCTTGTCCTATCCTGTCCTGTCCCGTCCTGTCCCGAAGGGGCACAGTGATTCAGACGGTGACGAGGGGATGGCAGCTCCAGCAGAACCTGCAGCGCAGGCCAGCCAGGAAACAAAGCGGGAGAAGGCAACAAAAGAAGTTGTGGGCACCACGCGAATGGACACGTGGCTCCTCGGTGCGGACCCAGGCTCGGTCTTGGCTTTGAAACTCGCATGCAGCAGTTTTTGTCTACATAGTAAAACGTTAACAGCGCCGATCAAAGCATTCAAAAGCGTTTCTCACTCCCCTGCTCTCCGCTAAATGATCTGCAGGACGGAGCGGAGATGTGGGATCCTGCAAACTCATATCCTTTCCCACTCTGCCACAAGAATCTGCGGAGGGAGAGAAGCGCTGCTTCTCATTTCTTGCACATTGCCATATGGAAGGCTTTTCAGCTGTTACTTAGTTAGGCCTCGCAGCCCTTCCATCTCGCAGCTCGGCATTATTCTGTCACCGCTTCCCTTTGTACAGACGCCGCAGCCTCGCGCTGGCAGCAGGTCAGCGGGGCCGCGGCGGCCGTGGGTCCCCGTCCCTCGGCGGCACCCGGTCCCGGTGCCAGCACCGCTGCCAGCTCTCAGCCCGCGCCCCGCGCGGCACGGGGCGACCGCCGCGCTTCCGGGCACCCCGCGCCGGGCAGCCCGGCACGAAGCAGAGGCCAACGGGAAACGCGAGCCGAACCCCGCCGGCTCCGTCCGGCCTCGCTGCTGAGCGATCCCGTCTGGGTCTGCAGCTGGGCGCCAGGAGCCGCGCCGCGCACTAAGATGAAGCATCTGGGCCCGAGGACCTCAAAGAATTTGGGAGGATGCAGGCAAACGCAAACACCATCCCGGCCTCCCAGCGCGGAGCGGGGGCTGCGGGGCGGGGGGAGCTCCACCTTCCAGGGAAGAGCTGGCCAAAGCAGGAGAGCACGGCACCGCGAGACTGCTGAAGGAAGAGCAGGGGGCCCGGGGCAAGGCCCAAGGAAGGAAGGAAGGAAGAAAGAAGGAAGGAAGGAAGGAAGGAGGGAAGGAAGGAAGGAGGGAAGGAGGGAGGGAGGGAGGGAGGAAGGAAGGAAGGGAG
>NC_034438.1:36541-38157 GCF_002078875.1 Numida meleagris
GGAGGGAGGGAGGGAGGGAGGAAGGAAGAAAGGAAGGAAGGAACAGAGGGAGGGAGGAAGGGAGGAAGGGAGGAAGGAAGGAAGGGAGGAAGGAAGGGAGGAAGGAAGGAAGGAAGGGAGGAAGGAAGGAAGGGAGGAAGGGAGGAAGGGAGGAAGGGAGGAAGGAAGGAGGGAAGGAAGGAATGCAGCGGGCACGTAACATCAGCTGGTGACCGGTCAGGCGGCGGGGACCCGTGCCCAGCGCAGTGCCCCCTGCACCGAGGGCTGCGTTCCTCCAGGGCTGGTGCCCCTGCGATCCGGGCGGCAGGGGCAGAATGAGAAGGTCCCTCCCCCACCAGAGACGTCTGGAGAAGACGGCCAATGCGTCACCCTGGGGGGTCTCGGATCGCCAAACTTGCCTCCTGCAGCACGCAGCGTGCGGGCAAGGTTCGGTGGGCGTGGGTTGAGGTGGGACTCGGTGATCCCAGAGGTCTCTTCCAACCACCACGACCCCACGTCCTGTGCTCTGACACCTGACGGGTGTTCTATTATTTGATGCTGAGGAGTGCTGAGGATTCCTGCAGAGAAAGCTCCACCTGACGGGAAAGCCATAGGAAAGAGAGGGAAGCTGCTGGCCAGGGCTCTTGGTGCCGCTGGTTCCCCGCTGCCCAGAGTTACCACCACAAACCACCCCGCCTCTGTGCCTCGCCATCAGGCTGCGCTGCCCCTTCGGCCTCCAGCACAACCCCTCACCCTGCTGCCTGTCCCCAGAACGAGGACGTGAGGGCCGCGGGCACAGAGACCAGTGCACAGAACTCAATGCACGGAGCCCAGTGCATGGAGCCCAGTGCACAAAGCTCAATGCACAGAGCTCAATGCACGGAGCCCAGCACATGGAGCTCAGTGCACAGAGCCCAGTGCACAGAGCCCAGCACATGGAGCCCAGCACAAAGAGCCCAGCGCACAGAGCTCAATGCAAGGAGCTCAATGCACAGAGCCCAGCACATGGAGCTCAATGCACGGAGCCCAGTGCACGGAACCCAGCACATGGAGCTGAACGCATGGAGCCCAGTGCACGGGGCCCAATGCACACAGCTCAATACACAGAGCCCAGCACATGGAGCTCAATGCACGGAGCCCAGTGCATGGAGCCCAGCACACACAGCTCAATGCATGCAGCTCAATGCACGGAGCCCAGCACACGGAGCTCAATGCGTGGAGCCCAGTGCATGGAGCCCAGCACATGGAGCTCAACACATGGAGCCCAGCACACAAAGCTCAATGCATGGAGCCCAGCACACAGAGCCCAGCGCACAGAGCTTAATGCACGGAGCCCAGCACACAGAGCTCAATGCGTGGAGCCCAGCACACAAAGCTCAACGCATGGAGCCCAGCACACGGAGCCCAGCGCACAGAGCTTAATGCATGGAGCCCAGCACAAGGAGCTCAATGCACAGTGCCGAGCACACGGAGCTCAATGCACGGAGCCCAGCACATGGAGCTCAATGCATGGAGCCCAGCACATGGAGCTCAGTGCATGGAGCCCAGCACACGGAGCTCAATGCATGGAGCCCAGGACAGGGAGCTCAATGCACGCAGCCCAGCACATGGAGCTCAATGCATGGAGCCCAGCACAC
>NC_034438.1:38802-42875 GCF_002078875.1 Numida meleagris
AGCCCAGCACACGGAGCTCAATGCATGGAGCCCAGCACACAGAGCCCAGCACACGGAGCTCAATGCATGGAGCCCAGCACATGGAGCTCAGTGCATGGAGCCCAGCACACGGAGCTCAATGCATGGAGCCCAGCACACAGAGCCCAGCACACGGAGCTCAATGCACCGCCCGGCCCAGCTCAGCCGCCCCACGCTGCAGCAGCCCCAGCAGCTCCGCTCCGGTTCTCAGCCTCCTTCTTCCCCGCTTGTTGCATAAAATCGTTTTGTTTCCGTTTCTCCAGGAGCACAGCCTGGAGGAGGGGAACTGTCGGGCATCCATCTTTCCTCGGAGATTGTCACACAAAAGATCCTCTGCGCCACGTTTAGTGCCAATTTTCCCCTTCGGCACAGAGCTTGCAGCTTCCCGACTGAACCGCAACCCATAGGGGAGCAGGGCTGGGCGGGACGGGACGCGGCTGGCGCTGCCCCAGCGGCCGCGCTGGGGCTGGGCGCAACAGGCACGGATTTCGAAGGCTGGATGAATTTGTCCTTTAATGGGTTTTGGATATTCTTCTGTGGTTTCATACAGAACCGCACAGTGCAGGAGGATAATTAGAGTACGTATTAAGCAGTTTATGTTCTTCCGTGATTAGAGAACGAGTCTGTGAGGTCTTTGGTTCCTCTGTATTCCGTTCTTCCTGCAGAAAAGCCTTCAGGAGAAAAGGGCGCTTGCCCCTCGGATCTCACCGGGCTTTCCGCAGCCGGCGACGCGCTAACATCCATCCCGCAAACCGACACACCGGGCCAGAGACGTGGGGGTGCCGGCCCTGCCGGGACGAAGGTCGGGATTTGTCCGGGGACTCGGCCGCGCAGCGGTTCCACCGCGTCCCGGGCATCGCGCCCGCTGCGCGCGCTGCGTATCCGCGTGTGCGCAGCACGCCCACCGCCAGCACACACGTGTCACGGAGCGGCACACGCGTGCCCCCTCCCCACCCGCTCCCCTTCCCAGCGATCCCAGCTCTCGCCCCAAGCCGCGCTTCCAGCTGGAGGAATCCAGACGCCGAGAGCACCGAGCCGTGTGCCTCCGTCCCGCAGCCGGCCCTGCGCGGCGCGGAGCACAGCGGCTGTGCCGGGCACGCAGCAGCCAGACGCGGCGCAGGAGCTGAGCACGGAGCCCAGGGGCACGGATCAGCCGGGCAGCAAGCCTGGAGCAAGATCCAACTTCCCCGGTTGTTTCCTAACACTGTGTCATATTCCCAGCGACTGCTCAAATTCACACTTAAATGCCTAACACATGTCGGTGCCAACTCCTCTAACAAAATATGGTTATTTGGAGGTCCTATAAGACTGCTTCTGCTTGAAAAGTGGTTAATGTGTAGCCAAATTAAGAAGAAAGTCGTTCGCTCGCTGATAAATTCCGCCTAGCCAACTCTGGGGATTTCAGCAGGAGTCCTGCGCTATTTCCCGGGGTTCCCTTTTTTTTTGCTTTCTCTCCCCTCGTTTCCAAAAATTCTGCCGTTAGACAAAACCTGGGGCTCGGTTAAAAATCCCAGCTCCGGTCCCTCTCCTCCGCGGACGAAACGCGGAGGGGTGACCCGAGCAGGGCCACAAGTTGAGGAGAAAACAAGAGGAGAGGCAAACACCATCGCGCTGCACCCACGCAGCCCCGCACAGCGCGGGGCAGAGCGCCTGCAGCCCAGCCCGGGGCCGGCAGCACCGCCAGCCCAACATCCCCGGCAACACCAGCACGGCACGCACCGCACCGCGCCGCTCCGGGGCCGGCGCGGCAGGCACGGTTCCTGCTCTTGGAACGCCCTTGATCGTTTCCCGCAGCGGCCGCGGCGCAGGAGCCTTCAGCCGCGCATGAAGCGCGGCTCCTTGCTTCCTTCCTTCCCCGTCGGTGTCGGGACGCCAAACGCACCTTGCGTTCCAAGCTCCGTCTCCAAACGCGGCCCGGAAGGGACGAGGCCGGGTGAGGGGCCAGGCGCCTCGGGAGCGGCCCCCCGCTAACGCAGGCTGCGCCAGAAACGCGGGCGCCGCAGCCCGCAGCCCGGCCACGAAGTGGTTAACAGACATATGCTGCATAATTAGGAGATGCATTAATGATTATGAATAGTAAATGGCTCGGTGCGGGGGAAAAAATCTAGTCAAAGGGGACACGCACCTATCTTACGTGTTTATTAGAAACTGTATATAACCGGAGAATTCTGCTATTAAGAATCCCGCGTTATTGGTGTAAATACTTCCAAGGGTACATCAAATCGTAATCTTTCATACGACATCCATCAAACCAGGCTGGAGATTTTGACAAACATTAAACACAGTAAGGAGGCAATTATGTATGCATGATTTAATCTGCAACTAATTAATATGCAAATTTATTCATATGTTAGTTACTAAATTAAAAATGCAAAGAAGCCCTTATGGTGATTCTCAAAATTTTGCACAAACAGAACATTTAAAATATAAGAAAAAATGAAGTTTTTTTGGAAACCTGCGGCACACTTTAAATCTCTGGAAACCTGTTGCACGGAGACGGTTCAAAAATATTTACTTAAATCGCGGGGAAAGACAAAAAGGTGCGCTGGTTTTGTGCTAGGACGCGGTGGCAGAAAGGTTAAACGCGGATCTCTGGAAGTCTGCGGAGATGTGCGCTCATTATCAAACCAACCGTATTCCAGACGCAGCTCCCGCAGCCTGCACAAAAACCCGAGGCTCGGCGCAGCCCGGTCATGGCTGCGGCGTTCTGCCGGGCTCGCCGACGGCCGCGGGCTCGGCTCCTGCAGCACGAGCCGGCACGCGGTGCCCGAGCTCGCTGCCCACCGCCACCGCCACAAAAGCCCGCGCTCCCCGCGCACCTGAGCGGGGCTGACGTCTGAGAAATACCCCAACAAGGGTCGGAAAGAAGAGCTGCGAGGGGACGGGCTGGGTGAGGGCGGGCAGAAACGGGCAGAAGCGGGCGTTAATTCCCTTCCAGATGCATCTTGGAAGAGGAACAGGGAGGCACACGAGACGCAGACATTCAGAACGTCTCCTGAGCCCCGCTACGGCTCCCATTTGGAAACGCTCCTACCCCCGGTCGGCCGGCCGGCAAGGAACAATAAATACGTGTATTGCTCCGGCATTTCTTGCGCTGTTAGGATCTCCGCTGAGGCACAAATCTAGGCCAGAATTTCCTCTCCTCTCCCTTCCAAGCAGAGCTCAGCTTTACCCCGTGATCCGCACCGAGGCGAGGCCGGGGCAGAACGCAGCCCCAGCCGCCGAGCCCCGGGTCAAGCGCACAGGAAGGCACCCTAAGTACTTCCAGGCGCGGCCCCGGGCCGCCGAACTCTCACTATTTCCTTTGTTTTCCCTGCTCGGAAAATTGAAGTCGTCAGCCCCGCTGCAGCCCCGGCCGCACAGGCTGTCCCTCCTGAGGGCTGCGCTGGCACCCAGCCCTGCCAGGGCCGGCAGAGAGCTCCCCAATGTCATCTGCGGGGAAAAACGCGCGGCCGCGATGGAAAACCGCAGCGGCAACGCCTGGAAAACACAAACAGAGCGCGCTGCGTGCGCTCGCATCAGCCCTGCCGCTCCGCCATAGGTGACTCCTGAGTTTTGCTTAGGCCAGAACCGAATGTAAGGCTTTTAAAAGCTCAAACGTACACATTTATGCATTCATTACACAGTGTTAAATCTAATTTGTTCTTTTTACTGTCACAGGAAGCACATGTTTAAAGCAATCTGTTTCCTCATATGAATGCTTTCCTGTCTGTTTGAAAAAAATTGCAACACACTTTACCCCAAGTAACCAAGAGGTGATCATAAATATCCCTAAATAGCATTAAACAGATATGAAAGACATTAACACTTCCAGAATGCCAAAGTAGTATTAAAAAAAATCCTAACAGATGCTCCTAGGTCAAAAAGTGAAATGTGTGTTTCCTGAAAAAACACTCTCATCAGAATCATAAATGAACTGTGAGCGGAGGAATGAGGTGTTGCAGAGCAAACGCGAGGATCTCTCGGTTGAGGTCTGCGGTGCACTGCTGCCCGAACGTGGCTGCGAGCAAAGAGCCGCAGCGCGATGGAAATCCTCCGCAGGCCGCGCTGCTCCG
>NC_034438.1:43254-49193 GCF_002078875.1 Numida meleagris
CCCCGCCGCTCCAGGCTGTGTGTGTGTGGCGGGGAAAGGCGTCCTCATCTGGAAATGGGTACACGTCACACTGAACGTGGAAGCCTTGCCCACAACACCCAAGCGAGCTGAGCCCGGCCTGCTGCAGCCAAGGGGCCCGGAGGTGTGAGGCTGCGCCCCAGCGGCTGAGCGGGCACCTGGGCTGCTCAACTCCTCACTGTTTGCCAGGAATAAAGCACAAATACAGCTGTCCTCACGGGAGGACGGCCTCCCTGAAAAACCCTCGCAGCACGTGCGGGTGCCCCGGTCCCCACGGCCTCCCGCACCGCACCGGGCGGCAGCACCGGCCCCATGCAAACCCCGCATCCCCTCCACGTGTCCCCTCGGGTCTCCTCTCCACGTGTCCCCTTGGGTGTCCCCTCGGGTGTCCCGCCAGCTCCGGTGCTGACCCCAGCCCTTGCCAGGCCTGTCAAAACGCGCGGCGGGCCACCGAAAACAAAACAACAATAAAGAAACAACCAGCCATTGTCGGCCGCCTCGGGTTGGTGCCAAGAAGCTGTCAGGGGAGCTTTGCTATGCATTTAACAATGTTAATAGTTATTGGAGCTCTTTATGCCATTTTTTTTCCCATGTTTTTTTTTTTTTTTTGCTATGCTGATTTTTTTTGCACATTTGCCGCTTCAGTGTAAAGGCAAAAAAAAAAAAAAAAAAAACCAACAGAAAAAAAACTTCAGAGCAAAAAATAAATGTTCCTTTGATGAAATGCAGAGCCTCGGCTAACAAATGTACGCTAGTCAAAGTGCAAACGTATCAACCCCGACAGAGCATCTCCAACTTCCGCAGATAAGCTGGCCCGTAGCGAGCCTCCCCCCCTCCCCAATACACACACACACACACACACACACACACATCGCTCTCCCCACCCCGACCCCGGGCCCGATCAGTTCCACAATGGGAGAAGAGCTGGAAGCGGAGCACCAGAAGCACAGCCAGCCGCCAGCCGCCAGCCGCCAGCCGCAGCCCCGCCAGCCGCTCGCTCCTCGGCCACGCCGCGGAGGCCGGCAGCGGAGACGGCTTGAGCGGTTCCACCTTCCACCAGATCCGCAGCCACCGCAGCGCCCGTGACAAACACCGTCTAGAGAGCGCACGGAGGGAAAAGCCACAAATCCAATCACTGTACAGGGATTCTTTTAAAAAAAAAAAAAAAATTCCAAATGCCTTTTTTGCTAACCGTTCTCCTTGAGTTCAAGCAGAAAAATTTAGTGCTGAGTTTCAGCTTTCTGAAAGTCAGCCTTATTTCCAAAGCAAAAAAAAAAAAAAAAAAATTCCGAATGACACAAAGGAAATATAAAGGAAAAGACCGAGGGCTGGACGTGAAATCGCGTTCATTTTTACATTTATTTGCCAAATCAAAGGCGCTTTCTGACGGCCCCACTGGACGCCCTGCACCCCTCCCGGCAGGCCAGCAACGCACACCCAGCCCTGGGTTTTCTCCAGCAGGAACCCGGCCTGGCCGACGCTCAGTATGTGCAATATGGAGACGGATAAAAAGCTTAAATTGAAAGCGTGTGTCAAGTCCAGAGGGGGGAGAGGACGCCGGGCTGGTTTCCTGCCCAGGAAGGGGCTCGGGGTGCCTGGACGATCCCACCTGCGCTACGAGCAATAAACACCGCTCCGCAGAAAGAGCAGCTGTAACAGATCTGCCTTAAAATAGTGCTCTCGGCTGTGTTTCATTTTGTCCTTTCTGCAGCACTCGGAAATCATCTGGATTTGTTGGCCAAAGCGTCACGGCCATGGAGGAGCAATGCCTCCTGCACTACCCGCAGCACTCTGAAGAGGGAGTCTATGCTCAAGCTAAACAAAACCCGTCATCCCAAACCACAGCTGCTGAGCGGGCCAGCGCTGCTCAGGATGGGACCGGCGTTTCCCCAACCCTTTGAAGTGCGTGAATGCGGCAGGAACGCTTTCTACCTAAACAGAACACAGCGCCGAGGCCTAGCAGGAATACACCTACCACGCAGCTACTCCCAGGCTGGAGACCCTGCGCCATTTATTAGAAACCAAAAAACCGAGCCATTTTCATCTGCATTTTCCCTGCGTTTTAATCTACTTAAAAACAACAACAACAACAACAACAACAGCGCAGCGCTTTGTCTGCAGAACGCCTGCTCAGTCCCTTCCGGCATCGGCGAGCAATTTCGGGTGCTCTGTAAGAGGCCTTGCAACCCGCCCCGACTGCTCGGCAGCCCATTTCATTTTCCTGGCTCGGCCGAACTGACCGTGCGCTACCGATGCATCTCCCGAGTTTTCTTTCTTCTTGAAACAAAAATCAGAGCTCGGTCCTAACGGGAGCAAAGCTCGGCGGAGCTGGACTCGGGCCTGCTCTTAGGGCGAACCAGCGACCAGGAGCGGTCAGCACGGCCGGGCTACGAGGCAGGGCGGGCAGCAGGCAGGGCCGGGGCCGAGCCACCCGCGGCGTGGACGCAGCCCTGCGGGATGAGCGAGCCCAGGCCCTGTCCCTCCTCCCCGCTGTGGGAAGCCATGGAACCACACAGCAACACCGCAGCGCGGCTGCTCACGCTGGTTCCTGCCTCCTCCTCCGTCGGTCTCCTGCTCCTCTGCCAACCTGGAGCCATGGCCCCATGTTTCCCTATCGAGTGGGAAGACCCGCACCCTAAGAGCCGGGCGGCACGCGGGGATGCAGGGAAAGTCAGGGACGCCAGATTTGTTCCAGAAAACTCCTGGAGGGGTCGGATGTGTGAAGGGAAATTCTCAGGGCCGTGCTCCTTAAAGCTGAGGCAGGAAGCCCGCAAAGCCTGCACAGAAAGCACCAAGGTGCTTCCTCAGCCCCCAGCTCCAGCACCCAGGCGTCTCCCGTCAAAGAGCTCCAGGTGGCATCCCAGCAGCATTCCTCTTTTCCCGGTTTCTGGAACGAAGCGGGCGCTTCCTTAGGATCCACAGCGGAGTCACGCACTTCCCCAGCTGCCTGGCTAGCAAGGTCAAAGCTGGCACGGCCGTAAATACGTGCAGCGGGAAGTGCAAGGAGATGTCTCCTGCCTGGGAGGGGACACCGTGAATGACGATGAGAGAGAGGTTCTGCCTGGGAGACCTCACCTTCCGATTCTTCAAGAAAAAGTGCTTTCCAGCTCCTTCCTCTTACCTCAGCTGAGATGAGGGGAGCTACGGGAAAGAAGGGGACAGACCCTCGAGCAGGGTCCGCAGGGAAAGGAGAAGGGGAAACGGTTTCAAACTTGAAGAGAGTAGGTTTAGGTTAGATATAGGGACAAAGTCTTTTACAGTGAGGGAGGCGAGGCACCGGCACGGGCTGCCCGCAGATGTGGATGTGCTGTCCCTGCAGACGCTGAAGGCCGGGCTGGACGGGGCACTGAGCAGCCTGGTGGAGCTGCGGGGCCCCTGCGCGCTGCAGGGAGTTGGGCCAGGTGACGTGTGAAGTCCCTTCCGACTCCAAGGACCCTGAGATTCCGTGAGTCCTCCTACTCCCGCAGCAGGATGCGGCCCCGCACGGGGAGCTCAGCCAGGGCCCTGCTGCACAATGAGCTCGCTCGGCCGTCGTTCCTGAGCCACACACCCTTCCCACTCCTGCACATACAGCCTCCGAGGAGGCGACTGACCCGGCGAGCCAGGGCTTCCCCACTCCTTCTCCTCTTCTAAGCCTTATGCGTATTATAAAGGCTCTCTTCAGACGGAGTTACGGTGAGGAGGGCAAGACGAGCAACCCTGCTCCGGAGCCATCTAACTCGAAGCACGTCTGCGGGTGGGCCGCGAGCACAGCTAAACCGAGGGCTGTGCTTCCCAAAACGGGTGCACGCGCACAGTTGTGAAATCGTCGCAGCATCGTCGTCCACTCGGGGTTTAAAACCAGCAGAGCGCAAGCTGGAGTAACTCACGGCGTACCGCTTGCTAGATAGCAGAAGGGGAAGTCAACGGAGCAGCCGAAGAGCCGGGAGGTCAGCGCTGCCTCAGCTCTGCTGCTCCCAGCAGCGATGAAGTCGCGAGGCAGCAGGACCTGGGGCTCACGGCTGCAACCCCCCCGCAGCACCAGGTCCCACTGTGAGGATCCTGGGACACAGCTGCGGAGAAGGAATGCCCCCTCCGGGGCTGGGGCGGGACGCGGGCACCAGCTCCAGGCACAAAGGAGTCCAAGGGGAACTGGAAACGAACGCGCTGCACCGTAACGACGGCACCAGAAAACCGCCACGGCAACAGAAGGCGGGCTGAAGAGGGAGCAAACGCAGGAGCTGGCTGCATCCAGACACACTGCCGACAGCGTGGTCCCAGAGAAGAGCTCCCGCAGGTGCGCTGTGCCCACCAGCAGAGCAGAGCACAGCACAGCGCAGCCACCAGGAACCGGCACCACGCCGGCAGCTGCATCCCAGCACCGCGTCCTCTTTGTGGGGCCCAATTCCCGACTTACGGTCTCATCCTCAACGCTTGCCTGGCATTACAGGAGCCGTGTGCTGGAGGTAACACCTGGACACGCTGCTCGGGCACAAACTCAGCGTGCGCCTGCAGCCCCGAAGGAGAACTGCGGCCCGGCTGCAGCAAGAGAAGCGTGAGCAGCAGGGGAGGGGGGGATCCTGCCCCTCTGCTCTGCTTTAGTGAAACCCCACCTGGAGCACTGCACCCAGCTCTGAGGCCCCAGCACAAGAAGGACATGGAGATGTTGGAGTGGGTCCAGAGAAGGGTCACGATGATGATCAGAGGGCTGGAGCACCTCCCCTACGAGGACAGCCTGAGAGAGCTGGGGCTCTTCAGCCTGGAGAGGAGAAAGCTCTGGGGGGACCTTATAGCGGCCTGCCAGGACCCGAAGGGGCCTACAGGAAAGCTGGGGAGGGACTTTTTACAAGGGCAGGTAGCAACAAGATGAGGGGAAATGGCTCTAAGCTGGCAGAGGGTAGATTTAGACTAGATATCAGGAAGAAATTCTTCACTATGAGAGTGGTGAGACACTGGCACAGGTTGCCCAGAGAGGCTGTGGGTGCCCCATCCCTGGAAGCACTCAGGGCCAGGCTGGATGGGGCTGAGAGCAACCTGGGCTGCTGCGAGGTGTCCCTGCCTGCAGCAGGGGTTGGAACGAGATGATCTTAAAGGTCCCTTCCAACCCAAACCATTCTACGATTCTGTGATTCCACGAACCAACAAGGTTACCACCCGGGAAGGCGCTCACTTCAGATGGACGCTTTCCAACGGACTTCCTCTAGAGGTGAATTATTTCTGCTCCACAGGTGAGATTAAGCCGGCTGAGCCGCGGAACGCTGGCCCCTGGCGACGTGCGTCGGCCAAGACCCGAAGCGGGGCCGCAGCTCGGAGCCGCCCAGCCCACTGCCACGCGGGGCCGGTGGCCGCGGGGCCGGCAGCGCAGGGCAGCTCCCAGCACGGGGCTCTCAGTGCTCAGGCAGGAGAACGTCAGCCGACTCCAGGAGCACCGACGGCAAAAGGTCAGCGGAGAGCAAAGCCCAGCGGGCAGGGCAGAGCAAGGCTTGGGGCTACGGACCGGAGCAGCAGCAAAGCCTGCGGCCCCGCGATCCGCCGAGCTCCGACTGCGCTGCGGTTTAATTTACTTTGTTTGCAAAACTCGCAGCCATTCCGTGCCGTAACGGGGAGCCGACGCAACGTATTTATTACCATTTATCACTGAAATTTTTATAAGACTACTTATGAATTAATCAACAATAACCGCCTTCACCGACGCCGCTGCATTAATCTCCATATCCGCCGCGTAAATCACGCAGGGAACAAGTTAATATACATATTTTAAGAGAAATACGGCGCTAATTCCACCCCATCAACTAAGTGTATTATCATCGAGTTAGCCCATTTATAAATGCAAATGCTTCCCCCGGCGCGGGAACTCCCGGCAGCTCCGCGTGGCTCCGCTCCCTCCCGCACCGCCCAGCGTTGCCGGCCCGGACCCGGCGGGGCTCATCCGCCGGCCCAAG
>NC_034438.1:50840-51704 GCF_002078875.1 Numida meleagris
TTTCACTTACTGAACTGTCCCTCTGTTTCTGTTGTAACAACCACTTCACGTATATTTTACCAGATCTCCGTGTGAACGCTCTCCAAGGACGCCCCGTACCTCGGGACAGCTCTTTCAGCGTCAGAAAAAGACACCGCGCAGATTTCGGGCGGGGATTTGGGTCCGGGGACGAAGGGCCGAGCTGCACAGCGCCGACCTCACCGGCGCTGCCCTCCAAGTGCAGCCGCTCCGTGCTCCGTCACCGCTCCCTCGTTACGCCCCCGCGTGCCCCCCCCATCCCGAGGCCTCGCGGATCTCCCGCGAGACGCAGCCCACGTGGAATGCGCCCGCCAGCCTCGAACACAGCCAGGCCCTCGGCACAGGGAGCTCGCGCCAGAATGGGACCCACACACCTCCACTGTGCAGCGTGCCACCAGCACATCCGTCACCCGAGGGCAGGAGATGGGCAGTGCGGGCCTGCACCGCATCCCAGTGCCATCCATCACCCCAGGGTGGGAGATGGGCAGTGCTGGCCTGCACTGCATCCCAGCAGCATCCATCACCCGGGGGTGGGAGATGGGCAGTGCAGGCCTGCACCGCATCCCAGCAGCATCCATCACCCCAGGGCAGGAGATGGGCAGTGCAGGCCTGCACCGCATCCCAGCAGCATCCATCACCTGGGGGCAGGTGGGTGACGACGGCCGCATCCCGCCCCAGCCCCCCCCCCGCAGCGGGCCGCGTCGCGCTGGTACTTACTGAGGACGGCAAACCTGGAGGAACCTTGCGAACTTTCTTTGTCTGAACTTCTGAAAAGACAGAGCAAACGGGGTCCTGGTCAAGGCAGGCGTGCTGCCGGCACAGCTCCGCGCTCCCCCCGCTCCCAGC
>NC_034438.1:53032-56219 GCF_002078875.1 Numida meleagris
TGTCCCAGGCCGACAGCGACGGGCGATCCCCGCTCCCGGAGCCGCGTCCCGCAGCACCGCGCTGCCCCGCATCCATCGCAGCCCGCTCCCGGCTGAGCCCGCGGCGCGCGGTGGAACAGGTGCGGGTGCCACCGTCGATATTAAGAGCAAATTTACCATTTAATAAAGAAATTTCAAAATTAAGCACCCAAATTCCAACTTTATCGTTACTTGTAATCAACTTTTACTGACTGAACTAATTACTGTACTTGATAAAGTACAGAATGTGTTTTCCCTAATCTAAATTCTAATCACCATGTCACTCACAACAGACTTAGTAATGCTTCACTAACACACTATTCACATGCAAAATACTCTAAATAGGCCAATTATGACTCTGCCCCTGTTCCCTGGTTAACCCGCTGAGAACTGAAAAATCTCACAAGGCAGTCACCAACTAAAACAAAGGCGCCTTGTCTCAAATTGAGGCAGTCTTTTTGATTCCTAAATAGCCCAACAAAGTGGCGTGTCTTCTGCTGAAAGCAGTTGGTCAAATATGACCCGCGAGCTGGAAAATCAGGCATTAAAACATCCTTCTTCCCCCGCTGCACCTCCAAACGCATCTCGGGATCCCGTGTGATTCGGGAAAGCGATATTCCCCCCTTTCCCAGATCGGCGAGAGCGCAATGAGTGCGGAGGGACGGACGGATGGAGGGACGGACGGATGGATGGATGGATAGATGGACGGACAGATGGATGGATGGATGGATGGATGGATAGATGGACGGACAGATGGATGGATGGATGGATGGATGGACAGACAGATGGATGGATGGACAGATGGATGGATGGACGGACGGACAGACAGCGGCCCTGACGGGCGCCAGCTGCAGCCCAGGCTGTCGGGCAGCGCCGTGCTGGGCTGCCCAGGGCCCTGGAAGCGCGAGAGCCCCGTGCCCACGGCCCACGGCTCCAGGCTGCGCTGGAACCTGACGTACCCCTGCCGGGACCGCGCTCCCGCCAGCACCCAGCACCTGTGCCAGCAGAGATGGCTGCAGCTCCGCCGCATCACGGCCGGGAACCGACGCCAGAGCTCCCGCACAACACGGCCCCGCTTCCTGGCCCGCACGACCCGGGCGCAGCAGCCCCGTCCCGTCACGCAGCTCCGTCACGTCCCCGCTTCAACCCGGGCAGAGCCGCCCCATCTGCGCGCGGCGGATCCGTCCACGCGGCGCGGAGCACAAACCCACACCACGCTGAGAACGGGCGGCGAGGCCGCGTCTGCAAAGCACCGCAGACGGAACCAGATCCGCTTTCGCAGCAGAAAACACGCACGCCCCGCGCCGCTGTCCCTTCCTCACCCCAACGTTCTTCTCCATACAATGACGCGGAGTTCCCGCAGAAGGAAGCCCCGGAGCGGAGCTGCTCCAGGAGACGCGGCCGCGCCGGCCTTTGTTCGCCCCGCAGCCGGGCGCTCCTGGCTGCACACGCCGCACGTCGCAGCGTCCGTGTGTCCTGCCCGCGGCCTGCAGCGCCCACCCCAGCACCCCAACGCGCTCCTCGCCGCTGTGCCCAACCCGCGGCGGCTCCGGCACCCGGCTCCCACCGAGGCCGGGCCCCGAGGCCCCGCTGCACCGCGGGCATCCCAGCTACAGCACGCGGAGCGCTGCGCCCGCTGCTCAGCACCACCCGGAACACAGCACCCCGGGAACTGAGGCACCCTCCTCCGTCCGGGGCAGCACGGGGCCCTGCTTGCTGGCAGGGCAGAAAAGAGGTGGCTGTGTGCGCTCAGAGCACCATGGGGAGGAAAACCCCGACAGAAACCAACACGCACGCACGTGCTCCGAGGTGCTCGCGGAACGAACAATGGGCCCTGGCTGCCGCTCAGCCCGCGGCCTGCAGCGCGGAGCAGCACAAAGCGCTCCCAGCCCCGCGCTGCACGGCGCTCACGGCTCGCGCGTCCTCCAAACCCGGCCTCAGCTCCGGCACGAGCCAGCAGCACCGCACCGAGCACTCGGGAAGGCTGCACGTGGCACCAGGCGCTGCGCCTGCCCCGCTGCCCCCGGCCTTCACACGCCCGCACGTTTCCACGCGGGCACCGCTGGGCGCAGCCACGCGGCACCGCGCGCATCCCCACACGGCGCTCAGCCTCACCGAGCCGCGCCGTGGGCGAGCGCAGCGGGCGGCACGCCGCGTTCGCCAGGGAGGGGTGAGCCGGGGAGAGCGGCAGCCGCAGGAGGAAATCAATGCAGGGCAGAGGAAGCGCACGGAGCCGTGCAGCGCCGCGAGCCGGCGACCGCAACCCTGGTGCTCCTGTGGCTGCTGCGCACGGCCCCGTCTCACCCCTCCCAGCCCGTAACAGAAGTCGCTCGCTGGCGACTCCTGCCCCCAGAGCGAGATAACGAGGCGAGGATCTGAGCCGGGCGGCAGAAACCGCGCGCCGGCCAGCACGGCACCACGTCCGCACGGACACGGCATCACCCTCCCGGGAAAGCCAACGCGGCTGGCACCGCAAAGCTGACGCTCTGCTTCCCCAAGCAGCACCACGTGAATAACAACCGCCGCCCCACGGCAACACCTCCCCACACAGGTGGGAAACCGGCGCGTGAAACCGAATTCCCCTTCCAACAGAAGGAGGGGAGACAGAGCACGGCAGCGCTGCCCTTTGTTATTACAACATTAACTCAGGTGAGAGGGAAATGTCCTGGAAGCTTAGAACCCAAAAGCATCTGAAAACGCTGAGCAGGGAAAAATATTTCCAGAAAGGCCACTTGTTTTTGCTGACAACCTAGATATTTATTCCTTCTTCTGCCACCTTTGTGCTATGATGCCATCCAGAATCAAACGCAGCTCATGGGGATGTGGTAGGAAAAGAGGAAAACGGGCTGCAATGCAATGCACAGACTGAGCTCTGTGCTGAGTGCCAGGACGGCACGCGGCTGGCGCCCAGCAGCACCGAGCAGCTGCAGCACAGCCAGCACCAACAGCACGGCCCTGCAGCACCCAGCAGCACATGCAGCTGCAGCACCCAGCAGCACAAACAGCACGGCCCTGCAGCATCAAGCAGCACGTGCAGCTGCAGCACAGCCAGTACAAACAGCCCTGCAGCACCCAGCAGCACAAACAGCCCTGCAGCACATGCAGCTGCAGCACGGCCAGCACAAACAGCACGGCCCTGCAGCACCCAGCAGCACATGCAGCTGCAGCA
>NC_034438.1:56847-74373 GCF_002078875.1 Numida meleagris
CAGCCCTGCAGCACCCAGCAGCACATGCAGCTGCAGCACCCAGCAGCACAAACAGCACAGCCCTGCAGCACCCAGCAGCACATGCAGCTGCAGCATGGCCAACACCAGCAGCACAGCCCTGCAGCATCGAGCAGCTCATGCAGCTGCAGCATGGCCAGCACAAATAGCACGGCCCTGCAGCACCCAGCAGCACATGCAGCTGCAGCACAGCCAGTACAAACAGCACATGCAGCACCGAGCAGCACATGCAGCTGCAGCATGGCCAACACCAGCAGCACAGCCCTGCAGCACCAAGCAGCACATGCAGCTGCAGCACCCAGCAGCACAAACAGCACAGCCCTGCAGCACTGAGCAGGCACGCTGCCATCCTGCCCCATGCTCTCCGCTCCTTGAGTTCCAACTCTTCCCACTTGCAAAGAGGGGAGCCCGGCTGCCTGCTTCGCCCGCTCTGCACCCACAGCCTCGTGCCAGCTGACCCACACACCGCGGGCTCCTCCGCCACCAAGTCACCGTTTTCTCCAGAAAAGAAGAGCACAAACGACGCGGGCTGCCTCCACCCCGGCACTGAAAACCGACGTGCCGTGCTTGTGTCCAGCACGAGGATTTGTGATGCTCGCCCCGCTCCCAAAGCCCCCGGACCTCCCGGCATCTGTTCTACCCCACGTGTGCAAACAAAGCAGCTCGAGTTTGCCGGGATTCCTCCCAGCTCAGAAGAATGGGAAGGCTTTTCTTCTTTTCCAAGCTATTGCCCCCCCGAGTGCCGCTGCCCAGTTTTCTTTCCCTCCTGCAGAACGGCAGGACGCAGCCTCACCTCTCCTCAGCCAGAGCCCGGCTCCTGCTACGTGCCCTGCCCCAGTTCATGAATTTTCACTTAAGCCAAGTTAACCAAGTAATGCCGCATACACATCTGAATCATTTCTTGGTTATTTCCTTCTGCGATTTCAATCCTCTGTTTTTAATCAAATTATGAAACTAAATTTCCACTCGTCACGTGACTATCGGGGCATCTGTTCGTAATCTGTCCAATTCCTACAAATACTCCTTTCTTTAGCTTTTGGAAATTTGGCAGCCCTCTGCAAGACCTTCTGTGCGTCGTTTAGGTCCAGTATTCCTCCCTCACGCCAAGCGCAAATGGCGAACCACTGACGGCAAACACAGAGAGACGATTTCCGTGGGTTCCGCCGAGACCGTTTCCGAGCCCCGGCGCCGTTTTCCTTTTTTCCGAACCAACAAGAATTCTTCAAAGGATCCGCCGAGAACGCCGGGCCTTTAGAGAACAAAGGAGCTCCTGGCGCAGGGATCTCACGTTCCACACAGCTTCGCGTCGCCGGAGCCCGCGCGCGTGCGAGGCAGAGCCCAGCAGCCTCGGGGCGGCGAGGTCCGATCCGATCCTCGCTCGCCGTCCTCGGCCGCGGCACGTGAGCAAGGGGAAAGCCGACCTGCAGCTTCTGACCTCGCTTCCCCACCTTAGCTCTGGGTGCACGCGTGCCTCCTCCCGTCTCTTTGCTCGCCGCCGGGCGCGGTGACTCAGGTTGCCAAACCGCAGCCTGCTTATCGCGGAAGGTGAGTCACTCATTTGCGCGGCCATCCCCCTCGTCTGCCCTGGCGCTGGGTGATTCTACCACCAATGGCACCGCTTCCCATGATTTTCTAAAGCTCCAGCCTAAAGAGATCATCTCGTTTCCCAGCGTTTGGGAAAAAACGACAAAAAGTGATTCAACTGAACAAAAGAACTGGAGGGAGGATCGAAGGGACTCCTCCTCCGCCAAGGAGCGTGCTCGCTCCGTGACTTTCAGCCACAGCTTCTGCTCGACCTGCACGACAACGGGCAGCGCCCAGCCCAGGCCCCAGCGCCTGACCCCACGGCCCATAACCCGTCCCAGTGCCCCACACCCAGCCCCAGTGCCCCGCACCTGACCCTGGCACCCTGTACTTGGCCCCAGTGCCCCGCACCTCATCCCAACGCCCCGCACCCAGCCCAGTGCCCCGTACCTGGCCCCAGCCCCCCCGTGCCGGGCCCCAAGCTCCCGAGCGGGGTTTGACCCCTTTGTGCAGCCGGAGGCGGCGGTCGGGATCTTCACTCAGTCATCATCAGCCCTTCAGAACACTGCTCCCATTTGCACAGGGAAAGCCGGTCAGACGATTGGAGCGTTTCCAAACACCCTTTAGCCCAAATGTCGCCCACAGCAGCGTGTCCCAGCGGCTGGCCAGCAGCAAGACAGGCAGGTCCCCAGGGCCTGGGACAGAACGGGCGGCCCGTGAGGGCCTGCAGGGCCCCGGCACCGCTCAGCAAAGCGCTGCTCTGCCTCCTGCCCTGCCCTGCCATTTGGTGAGGGGCCAGCGGTCAGCGCCCGCGGTGGACGGGCACAAGGGCTCCTGTACAGGTGGCTGTGCCCGGCCGAGCTGGGGCTCGGGGACGCCTCGCACGTCCAGAGCCGCTGCTGAGCAGAGCGATGACTCTGTGCCCAAGGGGACGAGGCGGCCGAGAGCGGTGGCACTGCGGGGCTGCAGAAGAGCTGCGGCCCGAGGGCTGGGGAGCGCGGAGCTGAGAGCACGGAGCTGCAGCCCGGGGCGGGGGAACGGCCCATGGCACAGCAAGGACAACCCTCCCAAACCGCCTGGGTTCGTGGGAGCTGACGGACGGAGCAAAGCTTTGTCTGCAGCGGCTTTACGGAGCAGCACAACGATGCGAGCAGAGAGGTTTGCCCAGCACGGGGAGCCCAACCGACAGACGGGGCCTTTTTGGTCCAAAAATCCATCCGCGCCTCTTTCACCTAGGAACGTACGCTCGGTCCACCTCGTTGCACGCTCCGTGATAAGGAAAAGCGCACGGCGTCGAGCCACTGGCACGCAGTGCAGCACGGCAGCCACACAGAGCATCAGCCAGCACACGGCAGCGCAGCGCCGGCATCAGAGCGGACCTGAGAGCATGGAGCTGCTTCGTGCCCAGCCGGGGCAGAACGCCCCGACACGCCTCACCTCACCAAGGTGCTCCGTGGCTGAATTCCCATCTTTAATGACATAATTACTGTTTTCCTTTTGAATAGGAGAACGCAGAACGGGCTGACAGAAGCTCAGGCGCGTGGGAATCGGCGCTTTTTTGGAAACCGCGTTCGTAATACTCTGAACCAGAGAAAAGCTGCAGTAAAAACATCCACGAGACCCAAGAAACTTCCCGTGCAGAAGAACGGCAAGGCCCACGACTGAACGCTTCTGCTGCCTCCGAGGATGGTTGTTTTTTTTTTTTTTTAATTAATCCGTCTGAGAAACAAACAGCAGCCTCCTCCTTTCCAACGCAAGAGTGAGGTTCTGCAGGAAAAGCAACCTGCAGCCCGCAGACCGAGAGCCACGACGACAGCCACAAGCAACCCCGCCCCGGGACACGAGCGCTGCGAGCCGGGGGCTGCAACCCAGCCGGCCTCACGCAGCACGACACCGAGGCCAGGGAAAACGGGAAGGCAGATTCATTTCAAGCCAAGTCTGCGACGTTGAGGTCACCTTGTGCTTCAGGCGGGACGAAATATTGGAGCCGCCCTCCAAGAACAACACAATCGGCAAATCCAGCTGCTCTGAGGAACGGGCAGGAAGAAAAAGCGCCGCTTTATGCTGAGCCAGGTGGAAGCCTAACAAGCTGTTGTGTCCGAGGCAGAGCGGAGCCCTGCCGCTAGGTCAGCGCTGCCGGGAAGAGCGCTCCGCAGAATGAAGGCTGCCCGTGTCCCAAAAGCTCCGGCACAAACGCTGCGGCCGCATCCCCGCGGAGGGAGCAGCCCAAGCACTCTCACACGAGGAGGCAGAGCCGGCAGCACCTCACCAATACGGCACCGCCTGCAGCCGGTGCAAATCCCTACCGCGCAGCCCGCAGCAGGCGCAGCCAGCAGCCCGACCTAACCCAGCGAGGAGCAGCGCGTCTGCAGACAGAGGCACGCTCGTTCAATTCCGCCTCTGAAGCACCGCTGCCTCCTGGGGGGAGCTGCACCAGCCGCCCGCTCCGCACGGGTGCCCCGGGGCCGGCACCCATTCCAGCAGTCCTGCGAGGGGCTGCGTGCAGGCATGGCTCCGCTCGGGTCTTCTCTGGTTTCTTCCCCAGCTCTGCCCAGGCCTTCTCTTGCGTCTTCTTCCAGGGCCTGACTTCGGCTCATCCTCACTCCTCAAGACGGAACAAAGCTTTGGCGGGCAAGAGATGCAGAGCAGCCGTGGTGCGGAGCTGAGCTCCCCAGGCCGGCACCACCTCACTGCGGTCCCGGGGACAAACGCCGCGGAGCGTGGAACAGGTTCACAGCCAAATCAAGGCCTCCGTGCCCAACTGCTCCGCAGCAGAGGAACGCCGGGCTGAAGAGATGCCCTGCGGGGAGCAGCGCTTCCCAGCTCTGCTTCCTGCACGGCAATCCGTGCCCCATGGAAATGCGCTGTGTGCCTCGGAGCCGCGGAACCAACACAGGATCACGGAACCGCGGAATCGTGAGGGTCGGAAAAGCCCTCCAAGCTCCCCAGGCCCTCCCCACCCCACCATGCCCCCTGGCCACGTTCCCAGCTCCCGCATCTCTGGAACAGCCCCAGGGACGCTGACCCCACCGCCCTGCGTGCAGCTGTGCCACTGCAGCCCCCGCTCTTTCCAGAAGCCAGCAGAATTCACACGGCGAAAGCTGGGCATCCCAGCTGCGCCAGCGAGCTTCTAGGGACTGGAAAACTACGGGCAACGGCACAGCATCGCTCTTCCCCTACCCAGAGGCAAGAGCCCGTGAGGAAGGAGCCTCCCTGAGCCCCGCTGGATGACTTAAAACGACGCAGCCCACTGTACACCTGCAATTTCAGAACTGTTTGCGCAGCTCTATGCGTGCACGGCCCCAGGAAATCTGCTGTTATGCCGTCAGGACGTGCCCACCGATCACGGAGCCTCCACGGGAGACTCCAGTGTCACCCCAGGGATGAGGAAGGGCACAGCCGCTACACAACTCTGCTGATGCTGCTGGAAGGGCAGCACCTGCGCTCGCCCTGCTCCTCTCCTCTGTAGATGGCTCTACTGTGCAGGCAATTGTTGCTGTCTTCTGTGTTAAGATGACAAATCTCCGCCCAAGAAGTAGTGCTTGTCATAGCACCCTGTTATTCGCCACCTATATTTTAAAGGTAACTCCGTATATTAAAAGGGTACGTGGAAAGGAACGGAGAAATTCCCAAGGGAGTTACATACCGGTGATACAGATGGCTTGTGTTAGGCTTTACCTGCATTTCCTCCAGACACTTCAGAAAGAGAGGAATGCCTGAAATTCTACCTGCAGCACAGCACACACCTCTGCTGTGAAAACAAGGAAATCTCCTGACAGACAACCAGGACCCGTTTTCCAAGAAAGAAAATAGTCAAGAAGATAAAACAGCGAGACCCGTCAGCCCGCAGGCAGATGGCTGTGCTGCCAGCAACCTCGGGACGGAACAGAAATACCAACCTCTCCATCGCTGCTGAGCACGCCGTGCCCAGACCGGAGCGCCCGACAGACACGAGCCTCGTCCGCTGCAGGGACACGAGGGAAGACCCGGCCCCGTGCAAATTCCCTATTTGCAAAGCACCAACAACGAGCCTGGCACCTCCCAAAACCAGAGGGAGGAGAGGAGAAGCTCCCTTGGAAAGGCCGCTCCTCGGCCAAGCGAGACTGAGGACACAAGGGCTGAGGAGGGCAGGGCATCGCAGAGCTACATGAGCGCTCAGAGCTGGAAGGGAGCTCCAAAGGCCTCGCAGAACAACTCCCTGCCACCCATGGGGACAGCACAGCTCCACTTGGAGGCCAGGGCCCTGTCCACCAGGACAACACAACACAGCTCCATTCAACTGCCAGGGCCCCGTCCACCATGAAAACACAACACAGCTCCACTTGGAGGTCAGAATCCTCCAAGGACAACACAACTCAGCTCCACTCAACTGCCAGGGCCTCATCCACCAGGACAACACAACACAGCTCCACTTGGAGGCCAGGGCCCCATCCAGCAGGACAACACAACACAGCTCCACTCGGCTGCCAGGGCCCTGTCCTCCGGCCCTGAACGCCTCTAGGGACCGGGCACCTTTCAGGACAGCACACCACGACAGCACCAGGTCTGCAGAAGGGAGGATTCGGAAAACATCCTGCCTGCAAACCGACGTGCACGGAGAGCAGCGTTCTGCGCTGCGCATCTGCAGGAGGGGACGAGAGGGGCAGCGGGTGCAGCGTAGCCCCGCTCGGGTCGGGCTGGGCAGGCGCTCCCAGCGGCTTCTCCTCCGCTCCCCAGCCAGCTCCTCCTCCACGGGCAGGTGACGGCCGGCGCTGCGTGTCTTAGCAGCAGCTTCCCCAGGAGAGCGGAACGCTGCGCAGAGCTGACCGGGAGAGAAGAGTCCCACCCGCCCGCACCTCGTCGGCTCGTCTGCAGAGCGCGCTGGGCAGCACCCACCCATCCGCTCCGGAGGCAGCGCCCTGCAGCTCCACGAAGCGGAGCACGCCTGGACACGGGCACCGGCCCTGCCCTGCGTCCGCTGCAGCACAACGCACGAAAGCCACGGGCAAAAAAAGCTGCGAAAGGGGAACACCGAGAACCGAGCAAAACAGGAAAGGGGAACTCAGAGACACAGCACGAGGCGCCGCGGCCGACGGCCACGGCCTGCAGATGAGCAGCCCGAACCGGGGCACGGCTGCACCAAAAACGTGGGGGAGGACGGCGACGGCGACGGCGACGGCTCCGCTCACCCACAGCGCCCCACAGAGCCCCACGGGGGCACCTGAGGGCCACAGGCGTGGGGCGGGACTCGGAACCCAGGCTCGGATCCAGCCGGGAGGTACCGCCCGTGGCTGGCAGGCCGTCCGTCACCCAGCCGCTCCACGAGAACCATCTGAGTGCTGAGGCGAAACGAGCTGAGCAGCACCTCTGGATGCGAGGAGATGACGACCTCGTGACGCAGGGGGAACGCTCCGTGACGGCACTGCTGCCATCTGATGCTGCCCCTGTGTCTGCACTATCAGCAAGCTTCTTTTCTTAGGCAGATGATAGCAAGACTTAGTCACTGCTCTTAATTACCGCGCACATCAGTAGCTGGTAGGATTCACACCCTCTGACATCCCTTGCAATCCTAACTTGTCAGAGGCAACCGCTCCTTTCTTACACCACCAAGCAAAGGAGATCATCCCCGGGGGCAAAGGCCCCGGGCGCCAGGGGTAAAGCAGCACGGAAACCAGCTCCGGAGGCGGGGAAAACAGATTGATCTTCTCCGCAGCCATCGCCAGGGAGGGAGCTGAAGAGCTCCCCGTGGAAATCAGGTGGTGAGAGCTCCCCGGGAAGCTCCTACCCATGCACAGACAGCGCGCGGTGCCGGGCCGGGCCCGCCCCGAGAGAGTGCAGGGGAACAGGCGAAGAAACGCGCCCGGCAGCGCAGCGCGGGACGCCGGCCCTCTGCACCTGGGGCGGCTGCCTGATGAAACACGGGCTTCTCTGCGCACGCACGTGCTGAACTGTTTGCTTTCCAATCGGAACGACTTCCAGTACAAGCATCAGCCCAAGCAGCGCGTGAGCAGAAGGGATGTGATAGAGACTGAAAGCCGGGGGGATGCGGACGGGTCGCAGGTGGTAACCCCGCGGAGAAGTTCGCAAAAGAAGGGAAATTTGAAGGCTTGTAGAAATTAATTAATAGCTGCCTTAGAAAGTAGAGATCCCGACTACATCTCGCATACCAAATGTTTTGAAAATAGCGACTGCTTTAATAACGGGCGCTCGGCGTCTATCTGCGCCTGTAACGGATCTCGTTTCTCCATCTTGAGCCGCTCTGGATGCGAAGTTCCTGTCTGCAGTGGCATGGTAATTAAGTGTGATTAAAGATGCTATTCATTCCCCCGTAAGCAGCAGGTAACCACATGTCAGGAGGGGGCGGGGGGAGCACAGCAGCTTCTGGGCAGTGGAAGGCGATGGGAAGTGGCCTGCTGGAAACCAGCCGCGCCAGCGGCCACGAGGGTTCGTGACAACAGCGGGAGGCCGGCACGTTCAGGAGGTACAGACCTGCGGAACGTAACACTGAACACCAGCTCTGCCTCCTCCGGGAGAGGCTGAGCCCCCGCTCGCGGCCTAAGCACGACAGAACCACAGGGGAAAAGCCCCGCAACAACAGCCAGGGCCCACGGCCCCGCCAGCAAGGCGAGCCGGAGCCGCAGAGGGCCGCCCATGAGTGAGGACACGGGGCAACGTGCCAGGGAGGAGCCGAGGACAGCCCTGCTCCCAAAGCCAGCCTGGCTGACGGCTGGGAAAGGCGTCAGGGACAGGGACAGGGACAGGGACAGGCTCAGCGCCCGCACGGCACAGCTTCCCCCATCCCCTCCTGACAGCACACGACGTGGGTCACCGCAGCGTCGGCTCCTCCCGGCCTGCTGCCGTAAAGCCCACGGATGGGGAGGGGACGGGGCGGGCTGGCCACCGCCGGGGCGGGAATGCAGGGCTGCAGGGCGATCTGCGCAGAAAGCAGCGGGTGCTCGACCAGCGCCACTGCTCGCTCTGAGTATGCAAGGGAAATGGTGTCAGCCATTATTCCAGCGACCTTTCCTTTGCTGTTTTGCAAGGTTTCTGCATTTAGATGAGCGCAGCCTGCCAAAGCATACCTTACACGCCGAGGAGAACAACCCCGCCCATCATCCCTGGGCCCACCGGGGCACTCAGCAGCCCATTCCGAGCCTTGAAAATTGCCGGAATTAGTCGGAGCAGCCTGCCTTTCCGCTGGAGGTCTTCCATCAAGCGCTGATCAGCCCTGAACGGGCAGCACGCCGTACAGCGGGATCACAACCCACCGCGTGCCACCGCAGGCAAGCCTCATCCCCCCGCTCATCACAGCCACGGCAGCACGGGAAGTCAGAGCGCAGCGACGGCGCAGCCAAACCAAGCTCCTATTAGCACTCAACCACAACATAAACCTATTATTGCACATTACAAATAGCGGTGCTCTTCTGTTGCCAGGTTATAAGCTCCAGAAAGGTGCCCTTGGAATGCTCACTTCCAACAAAATAGCCCTCAGCTTAACATCTGATCTGAAGGGCCAGGAGAAAAGCGCTTCCTTTTACCACTAAACTGCAGCGCTGGGTTTTAGCATTTCTTCAATTACGATATGGACAATGAAACCGTGTCTTTCTGGATGCATGAGGAATCCCGCTAAATGAGCCATTCAGACATCTGAACTTAAGTCTGTTCCTTTAATACATTTGATTAACACGGAAATTTTATCTCTTCTGTCATTATTTTAGTGCTGTAACATCGAAAACATTAGTCCGCACCGTGCCCGCGATCGCAGGAGAGTGGTTTACGAGCGCACGAAGTCGCTTCTGGAGCAGGAACAATGGATCCAGCTCCCGAAGCAACACACTGGAGCGGGAACGACGGGAGAGGCCAACCTCCCCGCGCCATAAACCCACACCATGGGCAGCAGCTGAAGCTTCACAGCCCCACGGAGCCCCAGGGCTTCTGCCCTGCTCTGGGGTGGGCGGAACGTCACCTGTGAGCACCCACCGCCGGGTAGACACAAAGCCAGGGCCACCCGGGCCAGAGGTCACCCGCCCCATCGCCCCCCGCAGCCGCAGGTCGCACCCAGACGGGCGCTCAGCAGCTCCGAGCCCTGCACCGGGTGCTCTGCGCTGCGGGGACGGAGGAGCTGGGGAACGCATCCCTGCACCGCCGGGGCACGAAGCACACGCTGCCCAGCCAAGGAGGAGGCACAGCCTCCAAACACGGACAGACGCGCACACAGCACAGCCCCGCTGCTAAGGGCGGCGAGACTCCGCGCCTGGCTGCAAGAAGTGGGCCGGCAACGCATCCCTGGGTGCGCTGCGGTGTCACCGAGCACCCCAGTGCAGCCTCGGCGTGTGCTCCTAACGGGAGACAGAGCAGGAATGAGTGCAGGTGAGGGAACCCTGCCGCGGAAACGCGAGGAAATCTCGTTATTTGACTACGCGAAAACCAAGCGATTTGTAACGGCAGCAGAAAACGAGCCCAGCGCGTCTCCAGAGGTCTGCAATCTGATCTCCAGAAAAGGTAGCCGGCCAATTTAGCGGAGCTAGGAGTTATTCAATTTTTTTTTATACACAGGTATAGTTTTCAATAAAACTACATATGCCCATAATACCGCAATGGCAGATGTGTCTCGATTATTAGAGGTGGGCTCTGGGGAATACATACAACGGATCTTGAAATCCATAAGCAGCTGTTTGGAAGGGAGGGGTGGAACACTGCAACGCACACACATGTTCCTTAAGTGCAGTAATGTTTTGTTATTTTACTGCAGGTGCATTACGGAGATGAAATTTAACACCTCACTGTATTCGGTACCGATAAAGCGGGAGGATTCTCTGGCCCGGCCGAGCCATGCGCAGAGCAGACGCAGCTCCGCACAGCGACACGTCCGCCTGCCCCACTGCAACCAGGCGCCCAGGCCGTAAACAGGGACAAGGAGGGAGCAGAACCTCTGAGAGCTCTGCAGGACCCTGAGGATCACGCTGCCCAGCAAAGGCAGCTGAAGCAGAAGGGTTTGGGTGCACGGGGCCGCTGGCGGCCTGCACCCTACACCGCTCTGCTCCTGCTGCTGCTGCACAGCGGGAGCCCGACTGCAAAACGCGCGTTGGTTGCAGCCCCAGGCTGGATGCAGAAGAACTTCCGCAAGTACAGGGCCCGCTAATGATAATCCCCCTCGCTCCTTTCCCCCTTGCTCTCTTTGCTGGACTTCTCTCTGTACAGTGAGAGATGTGGCAACAATCCGACAATCCACAGCAGCAGCAGAAGGAAGCCCCAGCGCTTCGGGAAGAAAGAAGAGAACGGGCGATCGCCGTTTCTGTCCATTTCCTTCCCAGCACGAGCGCGCCGTTACGCACGGCTTTACGCTCGCCGGGCACGCGGGCACGGGCAGCTGGGCTCAGTGAATCCACACGCACCTGCCACAGAAGCCGCCCTGCTCCTTCATTCCCCTTACGCTAATCCTGAAGTTTCCCAGCAATACTCCTGTCGCGCCCGCACGCAATCCCTGCCACAGGCACGGGCTGCAGGCAGCCTTCGTTCCCCCGGGTGAGCAGCGGACATCCACCAGCTGCAATCCAAAGTGCACCCCGTGCAGAGGGATGGAAGCCCACCGTGCTCCGCGAGGCCTCCCCATGCCCGAGGAGCTCGGGGCCCCATCGCCCACCCCCCGCCATCCTCCTGCCCCCCCAACCTGCCCCAGAGCTGGGGAGCAGGGGGAGGTGGGACGCAGGACAGCGCTGGGAGCGGGGCAGGGCAGGGCAGGGCTGCGGGGGGGGAGAGCAGGGACGGAGCCATTTTGCTGCAGCTCCAGCGCCGCTCTCCGGGACCGACGCCGCGGGGTTAAACTCTGTGTGTGTCATTTCCTTCGTCAGCCCTTCCTGTAGCACTGCCTTGAATCAGGCTGACGGCGAGCAGATATGATCTCATTCAGGATGGAGTTGATTATATTTTGGTAGCAGATACTGAAGAAAAAAAGAGAACACTGGCCAAGCTCGCACAGCTCCGCTCGCTGTTACCTTCCCACTCTGCTCCAGCTCCAGCCCTCAGCACTGGGATGGCTCCAGGCCGCTGCCAGGAGTATTCCTCCAACACCACGCAGACCGGTACATCCAAAAACAGCACCCAGCACCCCTTCCGAGAACTCGTCACAGCAAAAACAAGTCGGCTTAGGAGCTGGGGGCTCTGCTTTAAGCTAGAGCACCTTGAAAGCCACGCTGTCTGTCAGTCCTCATCTGCCAAAAAGACTCAGTCCGAGCTGTCCAAGAACTCTCTCATCCACTCCCACGTACGATCTCACGCGCTGTCTCGGAAGCCACGGGGTCTGTTTTCCGGCCATCAACTCGTTGTACAGTTCTATTCGCTGCTTCCTTGAGTTGACTACTGCCCAGCAAAGCGCGGCCGCTCGGGGTTACCCCCAGCCGCTCCCTGCGGTGAAGGAGGAGCGGATCCGTGCAGCCCAAAGCCCAGCAGCTGCCCCACCTGCCTGGCTCTTACACGGCAGTATCTGAGGCTTCTGAGCAAAGAAGCTGAAGCACCGCCCTGAGCTGCCACACGCAGACCCCCACTCGGGGTCTGGAGAGCAGGAGGTGCGGGGGAGACCACGTCAGTCCCTAGTGAAAGGCCTGGATGGGGATGGAGCGAGACCGGGGCTGGCATCTTCTCCTGCATAACAATGATGGGGCAGTGGGTAATTCATGGCCTTAAGCTGGGCTGGGGGGGGTCAGGATGCGTGTTAGGAGCAATTCCTTCTCCAAAGAGCAGTGCTGCCGTGGCACAGCTGCCCAGGGAGTGGGGGAGTCCCCGTCCCTGGAGGATGAGGCACCTGGGGACGTGGGCAGCGGGCACTGGCGGGGGGGGCAGGGGTTGGGCTTGGGGTCTCAGAGCTCTTTTCCAACCTCCGCGATTCCATGGTTCTGTGATTCGCAGTGCAGTGTCCACCAACAGCACGGAATGGGACAGGACGCAGGACCGAGGTGGGATGAACAAAGGAGGTGCAGTTTTTCAGATGCCACCGCTTCGCTAAAACCCCAAACCAGCACAGTCAGAAAAAGCTGATCTTCAGGGGAACAGAAAGTGGAACAGAATTACGGCAACATGCAGAATCCTGACTTCTCGGAACAAAATGAGATTTTTGTCATTAACTTCACCCGAGTCAGTATTTCAGAAGTGCCTTGACATCAACTTCGGTGCGTGTTTCTTAGATGACTTCTCTCTAATGGAATTAAATAGTTCCCAAGATGAGCTTCCTTCTATTCCCACTGTCATCAGCGCTGCACTTGCACTGGTTCTCGGTAAGAGCAGAACTGGGCCCCAGGCTCGGAATAAAAACCATCTTCAGGGAACGGCTGCCGCACGCCTGACCTCTCCTCTCACTGCTGCGAGCAGCGCACAGAAAGGAAACCTCAGAGCATCGCCGCTGTTTGCATGAAGAGGGGTTGTTGGTTTTTTCCTGCCAGAAGATTAATAGGTAGCAAGTTCAATATCGTTAAGTATTTAGTTTTCCTTAATTGTTCCAGGAACTCATCTGCAGAGAGCAATGCATCACATCTGGAGGTAGCAATTTACCTTTCAGGAATCAACAAAATCTGCGTGCTCCTCCTGGGTGCGAGGAGAAGGAGCAGGCGGAGCTGCGGCTGCGCGGGGCCCTGGCAGCACCGAGCTCCGGGGCGTTCCCAGCTCTCCGCAGAGCCACCTCCACCGTCTCCTTTGGAATTCACCGCGTTTTTCTCAGCGAGTTCCGTCTAGAGAAGCCCGTCTTCCTCAGCACGAATGAAAGCACATCCTAGAAATCTTGCAATGGACTTGCAGCTTTTACGTTTCTTCCAAGCCGGAAGGGTCCTACTTGTTAGTCATTCGGTGCGTGCTGGTCGTGGTGCAGCCTGGGGAGCAGACAACAGGCGGCCCAGCCTCGGCACCCCACATGATTCCTTCTCTACCTTTCGGGAATTCAAAACATTCTAAGTTCTTATTTTAGGAATATTTTTCTCCTTCTCGCCCAGGCACCGGTCATCTGCTTCATCCCCTCTCCCAGTACACTTCAAGAGAGCGGAGGCACACGGCAGAAAGACAGGCCCAGCTCCACGGTCTGCAAACGTTACTGCCAGTTTTTTGAAATACACGCCTAAAATTCCTCAAATTTTCATGCGTGAAACCAGAAAAAAGGAGAAGCAGGAAGGCTGGGCAGCGGGATCTCTCCATCAGCTCCTCACCAACCGCACGCAGCCGCAGGGCGCTCAGCGCAGACGCCTGGCAGAGGAGCGCTGGGAACGGCAGGGCTGCCCCGAGGGCGCGGTGCGGCCGGGCTGGGCCGGGCCCCGGGTCTTTCCCCACCTCAGCGCCAGCTACGGGCGGCAGCAGCACGTGGGCACCCGCCTGGCGAAGCGGGCCCGCAGGCGGCGCGGCCCAGCTCTGCCGGCACCACGCACAGCCCCAGGCCGCGGGCCGTCGCTAGGCCGTCCCCGCGCCACGCGCTGCGAGCCCCCGCCGGCTCCGGGCCGCCCCAGCACCGCGAGCATCGCCCCGCGGGGGTCACACCAGAGCCGGGTAACGGCCCGCCCGCCCGCACCGCTCCGTGTGGAGCCCGGGCTCCGCGCCGCACGCGGCGGGAAGATGTCGGCCCGCTCTGGCCGCGAGCCAGCGGCGAGGAGGCTGAAACCGGCCTGCTTGTGCCAAACCGGGCCCTCCGCCCACAGCAGCCACGCTGCCCTCCGCTCCGTTCCCTTCTCGCCGCCAGACTCGAGGGAATGCGCATCCGCGTCCAGCAGGTGCTCGCGGCTGCAGGAGCGCGGGAGGAGCCCGCAACGCAACTCAGACTAAAGCTGTGCGCACAATGCACACGTGGCCGGCGCGGCCTCGGCCTAACGTCGTTCTGAGCTCTGAATCAGCGGCGGGCTTACCTTCAGGAGTACGGGACCACGCCAGAGCGCTAAGACGGGAAGCGCACCCCCGCGAGGAGCCCGGCTTTGCTTCCCGCGCTCCTCCCGCAGCGCTTCCCCGCCGAGCGGCTCCGTGCTCCCCACGCAGCCGCACACCCAGCGCTCCGCCGCAGGCCGGGCAAAGCAGCGTGCCCTGCTGCCCGGCCCAGAGCCCAGCTCCCGCTCAGGACGAGGAGACGGGCGCAGGCTCCCGTCAATCCGTGCCCCGTCTGCGCGGGGGCTGCTTCCAGGACACGCAAATAAACCGCACCCCCACGTCGCTAACCAGCGGGGCCGGGATGAGGGGCTCCAGCACTTCCCCTTCCTTCCGGGAAATAACAGGCGTTTCGGCCGCTTCCATGGCTTGTTGTTTTTCCTCCTGGCAGATTCGAACGGCATGAAGCTCTGAATATTAAGCAGGCTATTAAATTCTTCCAATACTTTTCCGAAGTAGGAAGCTGCCGCACTCGGAAAAAGGAAGCCCGGCGTTCTTTGAGAACAAAACCAATTTAAGCACGCGATTAACACCGCTACTGAAATTAAAAAAGAAAGCGTCTTTTAAAAAAAAACCAATTGTCCCGACACAAAGGACAGACTTTTGGCTATCGATAGTATTTTTAGACTCAGACTTTCTCTGGAGAGCTAAAAGTATGCAAATGCGGAGCGCGCAGCGGCGCACGCACACACATGCTGTACCTTTGTGTTACACTGGCATTTTATTATTTAATTAAACTACTCTTATTTTTCTAGCTCACGCACGCTTCCCTTGAGACGGCTTTGCTGTTAGCCTGCTGGCCTTGACTTCCAGCCAAAAACAATTCAGAAACAAAAAGGGACAACAAATCATATTTTCACAGACATTTTTATCCCTCAATACAACCTTGTTTTCACACAACATCATACAGATCCTATGAAAACGATAATTTACGGCGGTAGCCATCCGGAGCCGGGGGCCGACACCGGCCCCGCGCCGCGCTCCCGCGTTGGTGGCTTCTGGAGCCGCGCTGCGAGGAAGGGCCCCCCCGGGGCTCACACCGCCCGGCTCCGCTGCTCGGGGCCAGCCCCAGCGCCCGGCGGCCGCGCGGAGCAGGGAGGCCCTGGCAGCGCCGGCACGGCACGCACGGCCCACGGAGCCAGCAGCGCCGCACGCGGGGCCACGCAGCGGCTGCGGCCCCATCTTCTCAGAGCGCTCATCGCCACGCCTCCGCCGAGCAGCCTCCCGCTTACCTGGTGGCAACCCTGCAAGCTGGAGTCTCTTCCGTACGACGAGTATGATCCCCTTTCCGTTTTACCTGTCGGAAAGAAAGAAAACAGATGTGTCACCCACTGAAATCAGGTGTGCACGTACAGCTTCTCCAAGTGCTCCGCAGGACGTTCCCCACGCTTCCGAGCGCCGTTTACATACGTAAGGCGGGCACCGCCGGCTGTGCAGTGCACGCAGGCAGCAGCAAAGGATGAACGCCTTTTCCTGCCGAGGACGGCGATGAGAAACGAAGCAACCTTCCCCATCCCGGCCGCACCGACCAAGAACGGGGTGCGGAGGGACCCGGCCAGCCCGGCACCGCGCTCCGGGCTGCGCCCATCCCCACGGCCGCAGCGTGCCTTGTGCCGGGGCAGCTCCCCGGGCACCGGGGGGGAACGACGCTGGGACGGGGACGGGAGGGAGCAGGAGGGCCCAGCGCCACTGGGTGCGCTGCCAGCCCCACCGAGCCGTGCTCCTCCGCGGTTTTGCTGCAGGCCGCCCTCAGCACGCAGCTCCGGCAGCCCGCCTCGCAGCACTGGTTACGGCTACGCCGTATTGACAAAGGAAAATAAAGGTTCTTTCAGGTCTGAATGGGCAGACTCGAGCAAAACCAAGGAGGAAAGAGGTGGTTTCTGCGGAGCATTAAGTCATGGCTGAGTAGCACTACACCACGTGCTAGGGAGACAAAGAGCAGTCAAGAGGGCTGATACAAAACATATTGACACTAACAGACCACCCTTACGGTGCGGGGAGCCGCGGGGGGAGGCTGTACCTAACAAACCGCCCGGGAGCACGGCGCAGACCGCTCCGACGCCGAGGCGGGCGCAGAGGCCGCAGCCGCACCGGGCGCAGGGCCGTCCCCACGTCGCTGCAGCACTCCCAGCCCAGCACAGCGGGACGGCCCGGCACGGAGCCCTTCTTCCCCCCAGAACAACGCCGGCTCCACCGCTTCCTTTTGTTGCCCGCTCCGTATTGTCTTTGCCGTTTCCTCCCTTCAACGCCGGAACCCCCCGAATTTATCTGCGGCGTGCGGGACAGCTGCACGCGTCGTAACTTTTGCAAGCCCTCGTGTACGGCCACGGGGAAACGACGGACGGCCCGCTCCACGGGCACGGGCTGGGTTACAAGCACTGGAAGGCTCCGCAGAGATAACTCCGGATGGGAAGAACAAGGAGATGCCAGCGGCCCGACGCTCCCTACAGCACGGCCGTGCTGCGGGCGCAGCTGCCCCGGAGCTGGAGGCAATGGGGCAGGGCTGCGTGCGGGGAGCAGCCCCAGGGTCGTGGGCGAGCGGCGGCTCGGGGGGCACGGCCACGGCAGCCCCGCTCCGGCAGCGCTGACACCGGCGGCCCCGTCTTAATTTCGGTTGTTAAAAAATATTTATCCAGATACAAAAATAAACCCGCGGCAAATTACAAGTTGTCAGGGTTAAAATCTACTTCTATTTGTGTGGGGGAGGATAAGGGAACAGCATAGACATGAATCATTCTCAGTAATTTGAGTGTTTCCATGACATCAATGGGCACTCGTCCAGGACTCTGTCGAAGTCTGCGAGGTACCAAAGCGGCACAGCAGCCAGCAGGAGATTGACTTTTTTTTAGGATTATGCTCCTTGTAAAGATTTCATCTCCAGCATCCGCTTTTACCACCAAACACGGAGCTCTGCGGATCGCGACTCAACGCGCTTCGCTCCGGCGCTGCGAGCCTCAAACTTCACCGCGTTTCTGCCGCTGCTCCCACGTACAGCCAGAAATCTGCCCTCTCCATTAGGAGCAAATGGCCAAAATTCACGGAAAAGTCGCGAAACTGTTAAAAAAGATGCACGTCCGTAGATTTTCACTATCGGCCGTAATTACGAAATTATCATAC
>NC_034438.1:75144-85144 GCF_002078875.1 Numida meleagris
GCTTGAAATACGCACAACAAATCTGGCCGGAGAGCTGATTAATTCTCTCCACCTGCAGCAACCCAACGCTGCCTCGCGCCGCTCGTTAGCAGCGCTGCGCACACGCAACAAAACACACATCCTTACGTGGCCGGCTCAGCTGGGCATGGGAGCGGAGCGCCATGGCAGGAGCTGACCTACGCGGCCGGGTGACAACTCCCGGGCGCGCGGCTCCTCCTTAGGTACGGCACAAACAGCATCTTCGTTATCGTCGCGGGCAGCGCCTCGGCGCGCGGCTATAGATCTATCGGTTCCATTAATTGGCACAAGGCGTGCCAATCAAGGGAGAGACAAAGGAAGAACTCCAGGCAGCTCCCGTCTTCTGACGAGCGCCGCATCTCGCGGCTGTGCTCCACCGACACCTCCGAGCACGACGACGCCCATCTCCCCCAAACTAAAACCCTTCCTCCATCGATATTTGGCTCGCCTTCCTGTCGAACCGCGAAAAAAAAATGAAGGGGTCCTCGGATTGCCAATCAATCAATAACGAAGCCGCTCGCCTCTCCACGGTGCGCTTTGAACAATTAATCAAATTAAGTAGAAAATTCAAGCGACTTCCAAAGCACAAACGCAGCCATCGCCTCCCCCCGGGGTCCCCTGCCCCGGAGCTGGGCACCGCGGCGCTGGGCGGGCAGCATGGGGGGCACGGCGAGACCCCTTCCACCCACAGAGAAAGGGAGGCCAGGCCATTTCTGCCAGGGACTTCAGTTCGGTCCCTGCACTCATTTCAGTTCGACGTATTTTTTTTTTTTTCGGAGAGCATTTCAACCGGAGCACTGCAATCCAGGTTTCCAATGCCCTGCATTTGGGGCTTAGCTCCCGGACCAAAGCTGGGAAACCTACCTGAAAAAAAACGAGATTTAAAGAAAACGCAGCAAGGGCTGAAACTCTTAAAAGTTCTGCACGGGGTCAGCCCAGGTCTGCAGCTTTCCTTACTTCTCACCGCTGCATTTCTGGAATGTCTCCAGCGGAATTCTCGCTCCTGTTGCTGCGCAGGGTCTGCAGCGCGCCCCGACGCAGAGCAGCCCGTCCCCGAGCCGCTGCGCCGAGCCCCCCGCCCAAGCGAGGCAAGCACCAAGGGCTTTCTGCTAAGGGCAACCCCTGTATCTTTTCACAAGTTTTGAACACTCTTGCTCTTTCCAAGGAAAAGATAAATGATTTTTTTTTTAAAAAAAAAAAAAAGGGATTTTTGGGGTCTGGATTGCAGGTAAGTGAGGCTGGGCAGGAGCCGCTGCGCTGGGCACGGCGCAATCCCTGCTCGGCACTCACGGTCCCCAGCTCCCAGCTCGGGCACGACCTGGGCTACGTACCCGTATTTCTCCAACAGTAATGCGCTTCCTGGTATGGGATGTACAGTCAAAATATCCCATTTATTGCCGAGAGGTCCTGAACAGCGCGTTTTACATCACAAAGAGTCGCGCCCGATGGTGATGGAAGTATCATGTTAATGAGCTACTTCTGCTTTGTGCCCTACGTGGAGTACAGACAATAAGAAAGGAATCTAATAGATTTTGAGCAAAGTTTGTGCAGGAACGCGCGCGATACGGTACAAACGGCACAGCACTGGATCGCGGGGAGACCGCAAGCCAGACGCAACGCTAAGGGAGGGTATTAATCCCAATAATTCTAACAGCATTTGCCCCACAGTACGGCGCAGCGTTGGGAAAAGGAGATCTTCGTGGCATGAAAGAGGATTTTCCCGCTTACGTGGATGTGCAGCAAACAGCAGCGGTTCTCAGGGCGACATTACGATGCCAGAGAAAGTCTTATTACAAGGGGAGATTTAAAAAAAAAAACAAAAAACAAACAAACAAAAAAACCCAGTCCCACCAAAATGCAAAGGAAATGAAATCCTAAAATCTGCCCTAAAATAAAGTCCCGGATCCGAGCTGAACGAACCGCAGGGAGGAGCGGCCCCTCAGCGCCGCTCTCCCACTGCTGCCTGTGCTGAGACCGGCAGGCTGCGCTGCCCAGCACCACCAGGGCCCGCCTGCACCCACGCGGGCTGGTAGCAAACCCGCACTGCTCCTCGGTCCTGGAACACGAGCACTGACCGCTGGCGTTGGGGGGGGAAGGTTCACACGGAGCGCTGACCCCACAGCCCCGACCCCGCGCTCCCCTCCATGCACGTTCCCTCACAAAAAACGCTTCTTGCCATCCATCTTGGTTCGTGAAATATTGGACCCATACCAAAAGGCTGAGGCAAATTGCTCGGCCTATTTCTGTAATCCGCCGAATACCAGCAGCTATTACAGGGCAGTACGTGGCTTCTCTGTCTGCGTGCTTTTAAAACAAAACAGCTGTGGCAAGACGGCGTTTGGAACAACGGGAGCGTGAAGACAGAATACTGAAGAGCAGATTCTACCAGCGACACCTGACACGGCCCTCAGCCCTTGTTCAGTCCCACCAAAACCAATTAGACCGTGAAGACCACCGCACTATCCTACAAAGAAAGGTTTGGCACTGACGTCTGGTTACTCGCCTTCCCGATGCAGGGGCACTGCAGGACTGACTGTGGCCTGACCCGCTGAGAACAAGCACAATGCACGCTTTGCAACAGGTTTCCAGCACCCTGAAATTGAAGCAGGGCAGCCAGCGGGACGGCTCTGCACCCTGCGGGCAAGGAACGGCACCCTGCCTCCCATCAGCGGCACGCACTGGGACCAGAACGAGCGTTTTGACATTAAACACCGCATTCCAACAGAACAGCTGTGTGTTTGGCCACGGAAATAGCGGGCAAATGGAGGAAGTCTGGAAGAGGAGTCCCCATCCCTGACCCCGCAGAGACCAGCCTGTACCGGCGGCCGCCACCAGCCGGGCTGCCAGCAGCAGGGCCGGGCAGAGGAACGCGCTGCTGGGTCGCTCCTCCAAGCAGCAGCACCTGCCTGGCCTCGCCAGCGGAGCCTCCCTTCCCTCTCACCCCTGCACGGAGTCGAAGTGGAGAGGAAGCAGCTTCGAGCATCGAAGCCCAAACACCTGCACGCCTCTGGAAATAAGAGACAGCCCATGTTGTAGAGAAGCAGGGCCTCTGGTTTCACCTTCTCCTTCCTGGAGCGTGCAATAGACACAAGGTGGGCAGCGGCGAAGCAAGAGTCAAAGAACCAGAAAACCAAAAGCACTGCACGCCAGGAGACAATCAGAACGGCAACAAGGGCAGCGCTTCCATACGGGCACGAGACAAACCCCAGGCCCGAACTTAGGGCGGGACTGAATGCAAAGCACCGGGTACCGCCTCGCCCCACGACAGCCCCGACGCGCTCCTCCAGCTGCGGGAGATCCCCTCCTCTGCCCAGGGACGGCCCAGGAGATCCTTATCGCCCCTCTGGAATCCTGGGCTTCCACTCGAGCATGGAAACAGAATCACTTCAACACGCATCAGATAAGGATCTGAGGCCATGAAAGACACAGCGTGGAACGAGGACAATAAACCTCCCCGGAGCCGAGGCCGGGGCTCTAAATCTTTGGGTGTAAACCACTGCCTGTCTTGCAGTGTTCATTAAAAGGCCACTAACACGAACCGCGCCGGCCACGAGCGGGGACAGCGGATGGCAGCCGTGCCCCAGAGCTGGGGGAAGCCTGCACCTCCCTTCTGCAGGACCTGGCGGCCAAGGAGAACCTCCACGTGCGGGTATTGCTGCCGCTGCGGCCCTGCCACCGCTCCTCCCCAGTTTCCAGGCCTGGGTCTGCAACAGCGCACGAGGCTGAGGCTGAGCACCCAGCGACACGCTCCCGCCGACACAGCGTGCGTCCGCAGCACTGCTCCACGCGGTAAACTTGAGGAAAAGCATTTCTTGCAGCTATAGTTTGGATGGACGGACCAGATTCAATGAGCTGAAGCGCCCGGGCAGACAAAACAAGCTGCGGGCGTCTCTGTGGATGGTAAGGCAGCAGGGACCAGGCAGAAACGCGCTGCAGCGCTACGAAATGCCCAGCACACTCCAGTCGGCGACATCCAGCAGAGGGCATGCACAGCCTGGTAAGATTTCTACACTGGAGAGCTGACATCTCCTCAGCCACCTGGGAGCGGCCGGGGCTGCGGACACGGACCAACCCGCAGCGCAGGGCAGAGATGCCCCACGGAAACACCCCCAGCGAGGCCGGAGGGGCGGACCCCCCCACCGCCAGGCCACGATTTAGCTTCAAACCTTCCCGTCCCAAAGGCGAAGACGATGACCCTCATTGCCGGTCCCCAGCACGCATCCTGTGCGGAAGCAGGGCTGCGCGGCGCAGCAGCGTCGGGTGACGGACCAGCACCTGCACCGGTGAGACGCTGCCCACACCGCTGCCACGTCAAGGCCAGCACCCTCGGCCCGACTTTCACCCTGAATTCTGCAATCCCTCCACCACGCTGCAACATTACCCCCATCTTCCAGCCGGCACTTCTTTTCCCTCTGACTCTGCCAAAGACAGATGAGATTTCTTACAAACTGGCCCGGGGCAGAACGCTCCCATCGGTCCTGCTCGATTCGGAAGTCGCTCGGTGAAGCGTTCCGTCGCACCAACTCCTCCGCGTCCACTCCAGCCCCACAGCCCTCCCGTGGGCCCGGGCCCCGAGCACAGCCCCGTCCCGCGGCCGCAGCACAGCCCCCCGCCCGCACCGCCCACAGCGAGCACCACGGAGCTGCGTCCCCGCCACTGCCGCCCGGCCACGGGAACCGTCGCTCCCAGCCTCACCCTCCGCTTCACGGCCGCAGTAATGGCTCCTTGGGATCCTTATCAGATCATACATTTTTTTAAGTCTCAGTAGCCTTGGGAGATGCACTTAATTTACAAGGTCTACGAGCCAGGCGGCTTAGGTTACATGTAGGTCACAATAAATAATGCTCATCCCTCGGCCATCGCGGGCTGCGCCGCCGCTGCCTAAGTTGAAATGACAAGCCTTTATTATTCCTAAGCACTCGATTCTGAAACATTTGCACAATCTGTTAAGTCCAGACAAATTTAAATGGTTGTGACATGCAGCCTGCGAGGGTCAGTGACAGGGATAATGCCTCTTTACGTGGGTAAAATTTTGTGGCATATAGGTCACTCTCTTAAGGGGAATCAACTGCGTGTCTCTTCTTTGCATTTCCACCACAATCCTTCATCCCGCAGCCTGGAGCTGAGAGTGAAATGCAAGAAAGGAGCCGAGCGCTCAAAGCAAAAATCTGCTTCCAGGACAATCCATTATATCTGACAAGTTAAATGTTCCATGGTAGACCATATGGCATCAGAGCAGGGCCGACGATGGAAGAGGGAAACTCAGCAAATGCATCACAATTAAGGAGTTTGACTATAGACTTTACTTTGATTTACTTTACTTTTTATTAAATTTCAGATATTGTAGTCTTTCAATTTCCACAGAGCCCTTGCGGAGCCCCTGCACGGTCCGCCAGAATAGCCACTCGTGAACAGGCGGTTCGCCAAAATTTGCTCCTCCAAAATCCCACGGTCTCAGGTATTCTAAACAGTGCTCCCAGAAAGCCGTCACTGGACCTGGCCAATTTGCTCAGTGCTGGGCATTTCCATTCTGAGCAAGCGTTACTATTATTAATGGTGAGTTAAAGACCAGAAGAAAAGTAAACGAGACAAAAAGAGGAAAATCTACGCCTATAAAGACGAGCGCTCAACGGAGGAGTCCCTCCGGGTAACTCCGACCCCCGACCCCGAGCATTAAGCAGGCAGGAGTCACCATCCCGCAGAAACCACCACATTTCTGTGCTCTTCACCAGACTGGCCCACACTGGCCAGGACAGCTCCTGCCTAGGCAGGAGGACAGCACCCACCATCCAGAAGGCCCTTTCCAACTCCAGAGCCCGCGACTCTGCAACCTACGGCGCGCAGCGGCAGGAGCACAGGCATGCCCCGGTGCTGTGCACAGCCCAGCGTTCCATCCCCGCCTGCTCCACCAGCACAACACTGGGCTGTGTGCCCCTTTTTTACCCCATTCTGATTAGCAGCTCGTGCTCACAAGTTAAGCAAAGCTGCAAATAATAAGGAATTAGCCCTTCCAGTAAGGAACCCCCCATCCGTAACTGCTCTCTTTGGAAGAGCCAGGTCCTCGTGTTCGTGTGACGGAGCCCATGCTCCTGGACATTAGGAAATACTGCTTCTCTGAAGGAGCGGTCGGGCGCTGGAACGGGCTGCCCAGGGAGCTGGGGGAGTCACCGAGCCTGGAGGCGTTAAGGGACGTTCCGACGTGGTGCTGAGGGACGGGGCTCAGTGGGGTTGCCTTGGTGGGAGGTGGGCGGTTGGACTGGATGAGCTCGGAGGTCTTCTCCAACCCTGGTGATTCTGCGATTCTGTGATTCTAAGCAACCAACCAGAGCAGCAGTGGACTGGGAACCACAGGTTCCTACGAACTGGGAATCCCTTCTTTGCCACACCTAAGGAGATTGATCTCGACTGCAAAGAATAACCAGCGGACAACTCAGAGCAAAAACAGCGCAAACCTGTCGTGCGTGACGAAGTCCCTCAATAATCTGGCAACACAATTCAGAAAACAGTAACTAATATTTACAGAATTCCTCACGGAGAATGTCTTCCATAAAAGACCGCTGTGAAACTTCCTTTGATTTGTCACTCTTCTGCTCCGGTATCACACAGCCCTACTATCGTTCAGAAACCAAACACGCAGAAATAACTGCATGACCATTTTTCAGCAATGCCCTGGGGTCACGATTCAAAAATAAAGTAGGTAACGTACGTTATGCCCTTATTTAGGCATTTAAATAAAGCCCTGGAACCAGAGGCACTGCAAACCCAAGCCAGCGTGGCTGGCTGACGGCAGCGGAAGCTGCTGCTGCACCAGTAACCAACGCGAGCCGCGCGTCCACACGCTGGAGCTGGCGCCCTGATTTTAAGCGCTCACTTTTGGAATCACGGGGTTTTAGATTTTGACCTGGCGAACACTGAGCCAGCTCCATGGGCCAGTCAGGGCCCATCCCACCCAGCGCTGGGACTGGCAAACGCTGCCCGCAGACGCCTGGAGGGATTGCACAGCGACACAGGAAGCGCTCTCACCGGAACCAAGGGGAAGGAACCGCGCCGCACGGCAGACCCTGCCTTCCTGAGCCCGAAGCTGCGCCCGCTCGCTGTTTAACTACGCAGCAGGCTTGTAATATAACTTTTTTGTCCTAGCAGTAAGCCATTTTTAAGGCTTAACAACTGCAGTTTCCCAAATGGCATCATGCCATCACCTCCCAGGGCTCGCACCCGGGTTCGCCGCCCAGCACCAGCGGAGCCATCACCCCAGAGGTGCCCTCCCTGCCCGGCCTGCACTTGGGCGAAACCCAAAGGAGACACTCGGGCTCCTGAACACTCCCACGCCACCAGAGCGACCACGCTAAGCAGCAGCCAGGTTCAGGCCTGGACAGCCTGGGGGTCACTGATGGGGCTTGGAAGCTCCCGCTCAGAGCGACCCTGCAGGAACTCGGCGCCGTCAGCTCGGCCGCGCAGCCAGCATCGCCAGGTCAAACACGGAGCAGCTCGGAACGCCTGCCTGCGTTCAAACACACTCCTGTTCTAAGACGTCTAGACACCAAAACTCGGAAATCCTGAACAGGAATAGCCGGGGTCAACTTTACGGAACAGTCCTTCATGGATTTCTAAAACACCAGTTTCGGTGGGAAGAAGAACGTACTCTCTCAATAACACATCGGTGCTTTATTACTCCTTACAAGAAAATGTTTTTAGACGACTTTGAACCCGCCATTGTTCCATCCGTGTTTTTGTGAAACCGCCATTGTTTTTGCATCTGTGAGCAAACGCGGAAGCAGAAAAGTGACGATTTCCAGCAATTCCGAAGCATTTTCGGGTCGGCCAAGAAGCTCCCGCCTGGAACGGGGCGGCTGCGGCGCGCTTGGCCAGGACGGCACGGCACATGGCAGCACCTCCGGCTGCCGGGAGAACAAAGAGCGCCGGGGCGCGGAGCCGGAGCGCAGCCCTGGTGCTGCAGCTCTTCACACAGCTCCTATATTTATTATTGATCTGGCGTTCAGTACTGCGGGCGCCAGAACAAAGGCCCTTACGATTATAAATGCGTGCCTCTGTGGCACGTGCTTTAATTTTAAAAAGGGTACTTTTTTTTTTTTTTTACCCCCCCCCCCCCCAAAGATCCTGCATATTAAAAGGACATCAACTCGCAGAAAGTCACACATTTTCCCCATGCAGTTTCTGAGCTCCAGAAATATCACCCTGCACCCGCACAGAGAACATATGTGCATTTCTGAATGGCTGCTTGATGGGGGACCCAGCGAGCGGAGCGCGGCCCTCAGACGCACTCACGGCGCTGGGGAAGCGCGGGGCTCCCTCGGTCTGGAAGGCAAGCGGCCGGGACGGGGTGCTCTCCGTAGCACACCTCGACGGGCCGCTCAGCGCCGCACGGAACGGGTTTGTTCCATGCAATCATAACCAGCGTGGCCCTGCCGGCTGCCCACGCACGGAGCACAGAGGGAGAACCGACGGGCAGCACAGCTCAGCTCACACCGGCAAACGAGGCCCGTGCCTGTGCTCTGCGGGCTCCACCAACAAACCCAGATCAACGCTCTTATGGCAGACCACATGGCACACCACCACCTGACCCAAGGGGCTTTTACGTGGAGGATCTGCTGGCGTTGAACTCCAACGTTTTGGCTGCAAATCTGAAATTCTGGCCCACGTTTATTTCCAGAAGCGCTCTGTTCTCTGAGCCGTTCGTGAGAACGAGAACGGAGCCTTCCGCAAAGCGCTCCATCGCCCCGCATCGTGCTCTTTAGGAGTGATATACGGAGAAAAAAACAGGTTTGAAAGAGGGGAAAGTTTAAAATGAAAAAAACCACCAGAACTGCGCACCGTTTCCTTATCGAAAGCGAAACGTATCAATAAATCCTATCACATGTATCGTAATACATGTCACGCCATCATGTAACTCAACGCAGGTGAGAGCGAGGTCAGGTACAAGCCCGGTGCGCTGCTAATGCCCCAAATCCACCCGATTTCACGGGCATTTGGGAACCAGCAGAGAGAGTGGAGCAGCGCTGGGGGCTCTCAGGAGCTGTCCCTCCTCACTCTGCCCCGCAGCCTTTTCTGCCACAAAAACGCTTCCATTTGCAGAAACTCCGAGCTCTGGCAGATCCTACCAGGGAACTACGAGGACAATTCAGTACTTGCGCGTTATTCCCGAGCTCTAGTGAATCAAACATCCTTCCCAAAGACTTGCAGGAGGGAGCCGGCAGGCTGGTGCTCAGACCCCGGCATCGTCCTCCTCCCCCTGAGGCAGCCGGGCCGGAGGAGGCCCCAGCCACTTCATCCCGCAGCCAGCTCCAGCGCCCCGCCAGCACACGGCTCTGCCTTCGGCCACCAGAAACGCTCCCGCCAGGAGCAGGGCCGATTCATCCCCCGCTTTCCACTCTCTGCCTCAGCACCGCAGCAAGCAATCCTGCTCCTGACAATTATCGGCCGCTTTGCTGTTGGGTCCCAGGTGAATCGTTCCTGGAACGATGACTTTCTCAACACGCGGGGTCCCGAGGCAGGGCAGGACTTGGGATGAGCCCGGCGAGGGCCGGAGCGCTACAGGGAAGCGGCAGCACGCTGCTGGAGGTCACCCTGAGCGTCCAGCCACATCAGAACCTCCCTCTGCATGGCAGGAAGGCGGCCGCTCTTCCCGGGGAGCCGCACGGCTTCCCACAGAACAGAAGAAGTGCAGCAGGCACGCGCAGCCTGCTGGAACTAAAGCACGAAATGGTCGGGCTCATTAGGACACTTCTTTTCTGTAAAAACAAAGACGGCGCACCAAACCAAACCTGAAGGATTTTTTTTTTTTTTTTTTCCCTTTTACAATCCCAAATTCGAAATCAGATCTTTTTGATTCCTTATCGCGGTGTGCAAAAAGCCGGGGACAATTTCCCCCTCTCCCCTGCAGAAGCGCTACGAAGCCCGGACGCTTCGCTGCAGCCTGCAAGGGCGGCGTGGGAACGGGCTCCTCCGGACGGAATACGGCAAT
>NC_034438.1:89260-155750 GCF_002078875.1 Numida meleagris
AGGCCCTACTGGTGCCACCACCTAAAGGCCCTACTGGTGCCACCTGAAGGACCTACTGGTGCCACCACCTGAAGGCCCTACTGGTGCCACCACCTGCGGTGCCCCAGGATGTTCCTGGAGCCGCCCATCACCTCGAAGGATGGATACCAAAGAGATGCTGGGTTCCCTGTGTGGTCCCCTGCCCATGCCACCGCCGTGTCCCCGGGACGCCAGGCACTGCTGCGGGATGCAGGTGACAGGAGGGGCCCTTCAACCCGCTCCGTCCAAGGAGCAGCGGTGTGTTACCATTCACTAAGCACTGGATTGTCGTCTCCAAACTGGCTGGCTGCACGGAAGGAGAAAGAATCCAAGTCATCGCACCCAACAAATCGTATGGGTTAGCAGAAAGGGGAAGAAAGACGGCTTGTGCCGGTGAGCTGAGCTGGAAGAGAGCTGTTTCTAAACATGGGGAGAAAAACACCGAGTACCCAAAGCCACGGGTCCCTGCCCATGGCTCTGCTGTCCCTGGCATCCAACCCCACCAGTAAGGGCTCGCCCCGCGCCCCATCTGCAGCCCCCACCACCCAGAGCCTCCATGGCCAAACCCGAAGCCGTAGCCCCCGGAACAAAACATTCATTTCTTCCTTGTTGGACAGATTTTGCCAGCGCTCTGTAGCACGCTTGAACTGCAGCAGCCTGAACTGCGCTGCATTAATAATATAAAAAAAAGTGCAAGGGACACGAGGAAGAATGAAGGAGGCTGAGATAAAAGTGTCCAGCCGAAAGCAAGCTGAAGCCAGTCTATTTAACTGCAGAGATACAGAAGATGTTCTTGTCGCGCTCACTTGATGGAAGGTCTTGGCCAGGCAAATACCCAATGAACTGCATTGAAAGTCTGAGAATACGCTGCAGTCACAAGGCACAAAAAAGGGCTCGCTTAGAAATAAACAAACCAAACCCCTCCGCTTTATCTCGGCTCTCCGCTGTCACACAGGATGGTCAGGGTCTCTTTACATATGCTTTCGGATACACGTTTTCATTTGTACAGGATTACTGCAGAGTGACCAAGCTCTTTTTTGGCAGGTTTTGACAGGGAGTAGGAATGAAGGTTCAAAGGGGAAATTCTGATGGCACATCGACCGGAGCCAAGGAATATCTCCTACCTCCTTTTCTGTCCAATACGTCTTCTCTCAGCTTTTATGCAAAGTCTTGAAAAACACAAGACGCATCTCTTAAGTAACGTTTTCCAAGTATCCACCTTGAGTCTTGGACCGTGATCAATCTGCGGGGCACAGCTCATTTCCCAGCACCTCGTTGTCTTTCATCTCCTTATTAAGAGAATTTTTCCCAATTCTTTCCATGAGGACCCTGCGAATGCTCACATATTCCATCTCCCAGAAATTTTTTTCGCTCCCAGAAGTGCCCTACCGTTTTATGCTGTCTGCTTGCTCACACAAAACTTGCTATAAACTCCGTAGTGCCAAACCCACCATACCTATTAACATCTCCTAGTGCCATAAGGAAAAAAAGTCAGCTTGCGTTTTGCACAGGCTTCCTTCTCTTCCAACAAAGAGAACCCACACGTTTGCATTAATAAATTTGTCTTTTCTGGCTCAAAAGAAACGGCAGTACAAAAAGCAGATGTGTACACCGCATTCTTTCAAATTAAATTTCCAAAGGCTGAGCGCACTCCGCTCAGGATCACAGGCGCTAAAAAGCCACCTCCTCCTCCTTCCAGGGTCATTACGGAGATTCCACTTCTTCTGTTGCGCCAAGGACAGCAGGTAAACCTTCAGCCTTGAGAAACGAGCACCGGGCGCTGCGCCGGGCCGGCCCTCCTGGCGAGGCTGGTGCCGGGAGCAGGGCAGGCTGCGCGCTGCTGGCACGGCCGCGGGAGCAGCAGAGCTTCTAGCGCCCTGACGCGGGCACCAGAGATGGAGGGTGTGGGAGTCCTGCAAGTTCAGATGTTGCCAGAAAGATAAGAAAACGGAAGAGCTGCCCAGGTGCCTCTGAAGGAAGAAGTGCATAGACACAGAAGCACAGAGGGGATATCCGAAAATCAGATATTTCAAGAAAAATACGTATCTACTATCCCATATTGACCTCAGAGTACGCAGAGCGCCGAACCTAGTCCACCACCAAGGCACGCAAAGCAGAAGGAATTTCAGGACTCCTGACCTGGGCACCAAGCAGACCCACGGCAGACACAGAAACGTTTCCATCTCTCACTCCTGACAGCACCTGGCTCCACTGCCGGCCACGAAGACGTCCCTACGACACCTCCTCTGGATTTCTGCATGGAGGCCTCATCACACCTGGCCTTTGCTTGGCTCATGCCCCATGTCCTCTCTGTCACCAGACCAAGTACCCCTGTACCATCCCACACTCTTCCAACGGGATTCTCTGCAACCCAACCTGCCCTGGAGCAGCCAACCTGGCTTCCCCCCTTTCCAAATGGGGGGACTCTCAAAGCGGATGGCTGTGCCGCTCACCCCTGCACAACCTCCTGTATGTCCAGGTTATGCATACACATCTGGCTGCGCTGATCAATAAATCCGCACTGAAGGCAGTCCCCAGTAATGCAATAAGCCGTACCCACCCATCCTATGCAACTATGGGAGGCAGGTAAGGATCTGTAGTAACTCAGTGTGGCCCTGGCTTACCTGCACACCCAGAGCTGCAGGCAGTGCCCAGCACACGCTGCATGCGCTGCACAGAGCTCCCACTAACACAGGATCACTGACCTGCACTGGTGATGGCTGCTGCATACAGCCAGTGTCAGGGCTTCTCAGAGTCTCAGCATCATTAGGGCTGGAAAAGACCTCTAAGACCACCAAGTCCAACCCCAGCCCACCGCGCCGTGCCCACTGACCATGTCCCTCAGTGCCACATCCCCACGGTTCTGGGACGCCTTCAGGGACGGGGACTCCTCCACCTCTCTGGGCAGCTGTGCTGGAGCAGCACCGCTCCTTTCGAGATGAAATGCTTCCTAACATGCACACTGAATCTCCCCGACACAACTTGAGGCCGTCACCTCTCGTCCTGCAGACGTTACCTCGGAAAAGATGCGGACCCCCACCTCGCTACAACCTCTTTTCAGGGAACTGTTTTCAGGATTTTATTCTCGTTTTGCCCTTGATTTTCTGGTGACCCTGAGGAGTCACAACTTCCTACCCGCAGGTGAGCAAAATCCATCTGGATGTGGACAACCACCAACCCTGACCGCCATACCTCCTCCTCCTGCTCTCTCCACGGTCACACGCCTCATCTCCTCCCATCCCCTTGTCCATCTCCACAACAGAAAGATCAGACGATGCTGAAGGCAAAGAGGTGGGCAAACTTCCACCTAGCTCAAGCACTGCAGACGCTGCCAGGGAAAACGTGCTGGATTCACTGAGAACCCATGGGGCGAGCAGATCCTACGTGCTCACCCAGCAACACAGCAAGGAGACCTTGGGAAAGCCCCACGGGGTCAGCACGTTCCACCCATCCCATGCATGGGGCGAGAGGACAGGAGAAAGTCACCTCTCCCCCAGCAGTGTGTTAGCGAGGCTTCGTTCATCAACGCGAGCGCAATCCTTGTCGATCCTCGGGATCTGAACCCGGCTGGTATGCGAGCACATCAAAGCGGACGCGCAACAGGACGCGATGTGCAGGCAGAGGAGTGCTCACAGTCAGCACGTGCACCAGGGGACATTGGGGCACGGGAGCAGAGCCGGAGGTGGGGGAACTGATGAAAGTGGCAAAGAGAGAAGTTTGCAAATGAGAGAAAGAATGTGAGAGCACAAGCAGAGTGGAGAGAGTGGCTGGCTCAATTCAATTCCTCTAAATTCAAAGGGAGGAACAATGAAGCAAGACCACGAGGGCTGCAGGGAAGGTGGAAAGGAAGGAATGGGCTCCATATTCCTCCGTCCTTTTTTTCTTCTCTTTTTCTGATTGCTTCCTTTCTTGGTTTTCTGCTCTCCTGACTCCTCTGTCCTTCATTATCCTCTTTCCTGTTATTTTGCTCAGAACTGGCAAAAATTACAAACTGCACAGGCGTTAAAACTGGCCCGAATTCCAAATATAAGCCCAAATCTAGGCCAGGGGTATATTTGGCAAATACAAATCCTTGCCAGATTTACACAGCTCTAATAATAAGGTGACAAGAACCGTGCACAGGATTACGGATGTGGCCTCGCTCATCCCTTACGAAGTGCCAAAACAGTTTCCTTTGACTTTTATTCAACCTTTGCTCACGAATCTCAGACCATTAGCTTTAAAAAAAAAAAAAAACCCAGACTCCTGCTTTGCATTTGGGTGAAGGTTTACACATGCTGCTTTCCACCACCCCTCCCACCTGTCTCTCTCCATGAAACACCCGCGCTCGCCCACGCGGAGCAGAGACCGGCCCCACCTCGCACCCCCCACCCGAACGGGGCCAGCGCAGAGACAGCTCCCAGCTCCCCAGCTGCACCCCGCAGCCGCCAGAGCTGAGTCTGGCTTCCCACCTGGCACAGCCTCCCTTCCCTTCGGCATCACCGCAGAGCAGGTTCACCGTGCCCTCTTCCCTCCTTATTCTGCGTGGTGCCCAGGAGCAGGGGACATCTCCGCGCTGCTCCTGACACCTGCCGTCGCTTGACACCCTCCCCACCACCAGCGTTCTCCCAGCACCCCACCGACACATCTTTCCTCTCCTCCCCTCCCCTTTCACTCGTACTCCCACTCTGCACTTAAGCAATTATTTTACTCCGCATTTTATAATCTGGAAAGCGCTGAAAACAAACGAGAGCAGCAGCAGCAGCAGCGCCGGCTCTGATTTGACGGAGCCACGCTCAGGGCCGTGCGATGCGGCAGCGCTCCTCTGCCCGGCTCCAGCTGCAGCGCTGCGCCCAAAGCTCTGCTCTGTACCTCCTTTCTTCTAAGAGCGGCTCGCTCCCCTCCGCTCTGTATCATCAGCAAATCTCATTACATGATGGAAGAAATATGTGCACTCTTATGAGAGAACAAGTCTGGCTTCAAAGCCAAGTCCATTCCCAACATGTTACAGGTGTGCACCACATGAGCAGGCACAGAGACTGCAACTGTTCAGGGTGTGATGACAGCTCCATATAACGTGATCAAAAACATTTCACATGTTAAAAAAAAAATCAAAAGTTAGACAGAGAATTGTTCTGCCGTACAAAGAGGTGAAATCTCGTCGAACAGAACATACTAGAACGGGCTGCCCCGTGGAGTGATGGAGGCCCGGCCCAGCCCAGCCCAGGCAGACCCCGCCGCCTGCTCGGCCTGCTGGGCCCCCCCGGGGCTGACCTCAGTTTTGGTCATGAATTTCTGGTCCGTTTTCAGAATATGTTAGGAGAGAAGCAAAAAGACACAAAGGCCGGAGCCCCACCGCTCACGCGCCACTGTGAATCCGACAACAAAACAGCACAAAACACATTTTAGAACGGCAGGAATTTGGGATACGCTACAGATGTGGAACGTTTTGATTCGGGGCACGGAAAGCTGGTTTTTGTCATTACGGCAGAAGGCCGAAGTACCTCTGCAATGGAAGTCACTCCCAAGTGAACACCCAGAAGTCCAACGCCAACACAACCACCAAGCGAAGGAAGCTCTGAGCGTTACGTCCTCCTGCACCCACCAACGCCCTGACAGGATACAGCTCTCTGCAACTTCCAGAAATGGCAAACGGAGACCACACCGAGCGGACTGAGGATCCTGCCTGAACTGAGGAACAAGGAACACGGGTTCCAAGAACCGTGGGGATGTGGCACTGGGGGACACGGTCAGCGGACACGGGGGGGATGGGTTCGGGTCAGACTTGGTGGTCTCGAAGGTCTTCTCCAACCTGAACGACTCCGTAGTTCTAAGGACGCGATTTGGTCACGGCCAGGGGGTGGCTGGGAGCGACAGGAATCAAAACGCGTGTGAGTGGATGGCTGCAGGTGATAGGCTCATACTCTGGAAGCACTGGAGATTTCCCATCCACATAAGAGGGATTATGAGACAATTTATCATCTATTCAAAGAATCCCCAGCGTCCCAAGAGATGCCGCTTCAGCGGCTGGTGGCAGAATAGAAGGCTGCTGCGAAGCGAAAGCGAATGCCACGGTGATAAACAGCAGCATCCAAGCTACTGCACATCTACGGGATGTTTTCACAGAGATGAGCCTTAAAGGAGAGCTCTGTGCAAATCCAGGTCAAGCTTCAGGAGGTTCATCAGCCCACCAGTGCCACTCCTGTTCCTCAGCCCTCAGCACCTCCCCGGACAGCACCCGGAGGCTGCGCGGAGGCAGCAGCAGGTGCGTCTCCTTGGGGTGAGCGGCAGAACCACGGGGACGCGCAGGCTGCAGGCAGAGCAAGGCAGAACTGCCCCTGCTGAAACCTTTGCCCTGCAGCTGCAGGAACGAGAAACTGGCAGAGAACATCTGACGGCAGCTGCGTTGGGGAAGAAGGTGAGATCCCCTCTCGGGACAGAAGAAAGAGTTTGGTCTTCGGCAAAAGCTTTCCAAAGGGCGGGAAGGAAACTTCTGCCCGGCGGGACCTGAAGCTGTTTGATCTGGATTCTATTTCTGAAGTATTGCAAGGTTTTAAAAATAAGCGTTTTGCTGAATCAGCTTGGTATCCAAATGTTACAGATCTCCTCTACCAGATGGACAATCCAAGTTCAGTTTCAGCCTGCTTTTTCTTCCACAATCCACCAAATATCTCTAAATTTTAATTGCTGCTCTTCTAACATAGGTGTTGAAGAAGACCAGGAGTCCTAAGCACGCAGACTTGCAACGGTTTAGCTCCGTGTTAAATATTCTACCCACTGCCTCCCACGGGGTCTGCAGTTTGCCCGCTGGATGGAAATCAAGCATCTCATTTTTCCTCCAACTTCAGCAACAGCTAGTGCCAGCCGACCCTACAGGACCCGGAGCCCAACAGATAAAAGAAACTAATTAATCTGGATCAGGAAGAGGTTCGAGAACCGCTGATAGCAGAACTGTGCCACCAAGCATGCCCCTGAAGAGACGAACACCAGGCTGAGGAGCAGGGCTGGCAGCACGACTCATTGCAACGCCCAGGTCCTGTCCTTCACAAACACGGCGCAGCTCGCCCACGGTCACATCCTGAAGATGGAGTCACAAGAACAGCGCTGCTGTAAGTCATCAGGAGAACCAGGAAGAGCATCCAGAAAGAGAGCGGACTGCTCCGCAGGCCCAGGTTCAGACTGGCAGGGCGTCAGCTCTGCAGTGAGGATAAATGCAAGGCCAAAGCAGGAGACAGCGTGGGACAAACCCAGGGCTCCTCTCAGGGTTGCCAGCACGGGCTGCTGAGGACGCCAAGGAATGGAAGGGAGAGCTGGTTTGGGGTTTTCTTTTTTCCCCGCAAACAAATATTCCTTTCTCTTTTCTTATTTAAGAATTCTATGACGGCTCCTCTATAGAGTTTAATCCAACTACTGATGTTCTCACCCACCGTGTGATCACCCATTCTGGAATAATCCCTATTTCCTTCAATATTTCTTGACTCTCTCCTGGGAAATCTATATCTGATTCTGGCATCTGTTCCCCATCCTCTTTTGTGAACACTGAGGCGAAAAATCCATTTATTTTTTAGCAGTGTCTACATCATCTGTCAATAAATTACCCTTTCCATCTCTAAGAGGTCCTAAAATCTGCTTTACTGACCTCTTCTTCTTTATGCATCGCAATAATCTTTCATGATTACTTATCTTAACCTCGTGTACACCCTTCTTTCCTTCTTTCTATCTTTGCTCTCGTATTATTATTTTTTAACATTCAGCCTCATTCCACGCATTCTCGACAGCACTTGATGTTTTCCATCTTGCATTCTTCCCTCCTTCCTTACGCTTACCTTTTACCGTGGTTGTTCATCTGTATTAGGCTGCTGGTTTCCTCCTCATCACAGTATTTATTCATAGCATAACCGTGCAGAATATTCTTGCCACACTTATTTGTCAGTTGGTACCAATTCCCCTTGATGTTGTGTATTTACGCAGCACCATCTTTCCCTGTGAAAAGAGGTTCTAATATGCAAAGCCAAACGCGAGCTGCTGCTAAGAACGTAATAGTTGCTCGGTTTGCACGCTTCCCTTGTTGTGCTTTGTGTTATCAGTAGGTAATTCGGTGCTTTAAAAGCCACATTAACGCTCAGTCACCAACAGTTACCCTGAAGTTTTACTGATTTTCTCATTTTTCTGTCTTTCCTTTTTTTTTTTTTTTTGCTTTGTTTTACTAACCGAAGTGAGGAATGACTGAGATTACTGCCGTTGGGCCGTCCCCAAATTACAGTTCCTAAAATGAGCTCTCTCTCCAGATTTTCATTTCTCTTCTGGGTGCTGCTCCCCATATGTGGGGGACTTGTAATCTCAGCCAACCGCAAATCCAGGTCAGAACTGGCTTTGGAATAGATTCCCTGGCTACGAGATTTACACAAATGGTAAAATTAAAGAAAAAAACACGCTCCTGGAGGGCACATTTGGCATTTGATGGCTGTGCACACCACTAGCAGGCATTTTCAATTCTAGTGATACGTAACAAATGGAAACACAGATAGCAGAAAGTGTATGACCGTTTGATATAATTCATAACTATTTAAACAACAATTTAAAAAATGCTTGTCACTAAATCCTTTCTGACCTAACTACACAGTTTTTTTCATTCCAGAATTAATCAAAACTGCTTTCCCCAGATGACTCACACTGTATACGTATATATATAAAGTGACACTTTTCAATATTTGATAGTTAGCCCCATTTCTTCTTTAGCATATCTAGTTGGCAGTTTGCTCCCCAGCATATCTTCACGGCTCTTAATCCCCTGCTCTTCTTAGAACTATTGAATGTGCCTAAGACTGCAATCACACAGCAAAAGCCTGCAAAATAAAGAAATACATCGGGGCGCCCTGACTTCAGTTAAAAGGAAATATAATCTAATTAAAGTACCGATGGTTCCTGTTAAAGGCATGCTCCGTATCTTTTTATTTCACGTGGTCCAAGGATCAAAGCACGGACCTATATACCATCAGCCTCGCATCGTGTGAGAACTGGTGCTGTCCCTAATTCAGACCATATGGCAAGACGTATCTATCGGCATGATGCTGCGGAGGGTTACCGTACCCTCCTGTCATACCCTTTTTATCATTTCATCGGAGCTCTTTTATATTTGATTTTGTACATTCTGCGCATCTGACCGAACGTGCAGCTCCGGAGCCGCGCTGCAGGCTGGGGCAGGCACCGAGGCGTCGCGGCAGAAGCTGCCAGCAGCGGCCTTGGGAGAGAGAATTAAAAATGGAACCACGGGAGTAAAAAACACTTTTTGTTACACGGCCACGCTGTCTCCCTGCAGAAGTCAATGAGATAACGCTGTCTCCCGAAGGCGGCCTAGGTTGCAGGCCGGGGTTACAGGAGCGCGGCCCAGGTGTTTGTGTGATGGTTGCGCTGGCCAGCAGCGCGCTGCCAACGCTTTGCCTCTGCGTCACCCCAGTGCCACCAACGCGAGGGTTCCGCCACGCCTGGGCCCGGGCGGCCGCGGCTTCACCTGCTTTCATGTTGCAGGAGAATACGCCAGGGCCCACCAAAAGAAGTCGACCTTATTTAGCTCAAGCCTCCTTTGATTCAACATCTCCGTGCGCCGCGCGGCTCAGGCTGAAGGTAAGCACGGGCTCAAAATGATTATTAATTATCCAGCTAGCTCGGCATTGTTTTACACATTCTGTGCCTTAACTAGAGAGCATAACAAAACCATTGTTTTTGCCTGTTTAACCGACCATGACTGGAGCAGCTATGTAAATGACCTAGTAATTCAACAAATTTGTTTTGTTTCACAGATTTTCCCACATGCACGCTTTCCAGCTGCAGTGAAAACCCAGCCCGCATCCAGGCCAGCCGCGTCCTGCTGGGGCCTCCACCTCTACAGCCACCAGCATCCCTGGACGCAGCCAGGAGACTCGCTCACACCGGGACCCAGGCTTTTGTTCACCGTGGGTTTTTTCTGCTTCTAAATGTGCCTATCAATGGCCGTCTTGGCGGGGTGAGATTTAGCAGAAATTGAATTTTTTCCTCTCTATGAATATTTTAAGGAAGTCACTTATACGTTTCTTTTAATGCTCAAACAGGTGTGAGCTCAAATTCCCTCTGCCACTAATATCAGCTCAGCTGGAGAAGAGCAGCAAATGCTTATTTGAAAGCCAAACGAAGTTCATCTCTATAAAGGGCAGAAGCTCGTTAACCATTTGGGCGCCTTACAGATGTTAGCATGCCATTCAGCTCTGTCATCATGTGCTTGCAAGGCACAAGAACGCAGGATCACAAGAGCAGGGCAACCCGTGCGGAGCAGAACCTGCCCAACAACTCCTGCTCCGCATCGCCCAAGCACGGGGCCAGAACCCAGCCCCACAGCAGCAGCAGGAATCGCACAGCCCCACACTCCCACCCGGGGCTCAGCGGCCCCACTACCACCCCACTCCCACTCTGAGGCTCTGCAGGCCCAGCTTCTATTTTGCAAGCTCGCAGCTCGCTGCAATTTGTACTCTGAATACCGATCAAACGCGCCCGTAGTTCAATGCAAAATTTTCACGCAGCGTTACTCTATGCCACGCTATGCGGAGTACAACTGCCACACAAAATAACTTCTTAAAAACGCTTGGACTTGTTTAAGAACAAAATACAGCGGAATGTAAACTTCACTGAAAACTATGTAGTACAAAATAATATTTCAATTCTTTGCTCAGTGTGCAGACATTAATTGCCACAGTCTACGGTTTCTATTTATACATCTGCTGCTCGTTCCCCAAATAAATGGAAATGTCCTTGTCCTTTCTTCTCTTGCGGGCTGCACCAGGGGCCTGGGCCTTAACTCTTGGGTGGAACTGCACAGCATTCCTATCTTTGTCTACACGCTGCTTTTTAGCGCGGACTTTTTCTGATAATTTCGTTCACGTGCTCGTGAGCAGCAGCAGCAGCAGGCACACGGCAGGGGGAAGATACGCCAGCACTGCCTGCCACAAAGCTCCTGTAAGGCCCCTTTCCAGGCCCCTGCGGACAGGGTGATTTTCACTGTGGTTACCGTAGAAAACGGAACCGCTCCATCTGAGCTCCGTGGGTCTCGGCCTCGGCACCCTGCATAGCTGCACTCAGAGCCGCAGCTCGGGGTTATCCAGAAGCACTTCTGCTTTGTTGTGCAGAAACCGCTGAAAGTGATCCAGAAAAAATGGGCTGGGAGAAATCCTGCACAGCTGCTGCCGTGTAACAGGGGGAAGGAACTCGCAGCCTTCGCTTACAAGCAAATTTAGACACATGGCCGCCGAAGAACAGTACACATCATGCCTGAAATTAGCCGCTGTTTCATAATTTAGCTCTTGAGATGTGTTTACGGTAGTGCCCTGCTGGGAGAACACTTAAGAGGGTGCACTGATTCCATGGCTTAGCTTTGTTTGGAAGGTTGGAGAACGACAAATGTTGGTCGGGGAAACAGCTCAAAATTGGGTCAAAAAAATCCAACGGGCAGCTTTCGCTGGATTTAGGTCTATTTGAAAACCACGTCTCAGACAGCCCAGCCACCTCGGTCAGCCTTCTGCGCTCACAAGGGGATGGGAGGAACACGGTTAGGTTGGCAGGCACGTACGCTCGTGCACAACTCAGCGGGGTGGTTGGAAGCAGAGCCGAGTGCACCTAGGGGTGAATAAAACCACCCAACCAAAAAAACGAGGTGCCAGATGCAGACCTGCCAGCACATGACAAACCCGCCCGTCAGCTCAGCCTGGGCAGCCAACGCTGGCCCCTCGGACCCCGCTTCCTCCTCCTCAGCAAGGGCATCGGCGGCCGTGCTGGGTGGTGGGACCGGTCTCCTCCAGGTCAGAGCAGCTCTGGATAAATATAGCAATGCTGCTCGCATTCCCGGCATGTTTTCCATCCACGAACACCGGACCACGTCAAAGACCTCCTTGTAGTCCGGCCAGTTTGGTTTCCTTTGGGATGTGGCACCCACGTACCCCACCCGCGGGTCGCATCGCGCCCATGGGCTCCTCCTAAACCTGTCACTGCGCTGCAGGGTCAGCCGCACCGGCACAGTTCTTTAAAACAAGAGCTGGAGCCTCAGATTTCCAGCCCTTCAGCTTCTGAAGGCTTCTCCCGACCTTTAAAGTTATTAGATTCAGATTTTCTGTTCTCGAAATTCACCTTCGCTGGTGCTTCAGGCAGACAGACAGCTGCAGATTTTTCTGGAAAACAGTTTTTGCGATTCCTGAAAATTCACCTTTGACTGCTCTTCAAAAAAACATCCCGTGTTTCTTCCCGTATGTCATATGGAATTTATTTTTTGCATGTCTAATAGTCACGTCTTAATTCCTTTCCACTGCAGGCTGTCAGACTCCTTTAACAAACACCCCCTTCGCAATATTAATAAACTGCACGGCACCGAAGAGATTGTGGGAAACGATAACGCTACAGACAACACCAACACAAACAAGTGGCTGCTGAGCACACGCTCCCGTACTGCGGCTGACCAATACGAAGCAGCGCAACCGAGAGATGACCAAAACCTTCTGCACTGCAAATTTACGACTCAAAATTGCTGGACAGTTTCTGACATTTCCCTCACGGTTCTCCTCGTACCTCGACTCCTCCAGCTGCAAAGGGGGACCCGGAGCCACCTGACATAACAGAAGTGGTGCGAAAAAGAATTAATGTTCGTGACGTGCCAGGCTCTAACTGAGAAAACCAAAAATCTGCCAGGATGAAATGTAATCTCATTTTAGGAAATGTTGAAATCATTTCTGCAGAAGGTTAAAAAAATAATAATCAGGCTGAGTCAGATACACAGCATGGAAAATTTCATCCCAAATGTTTATAGTTTAGCAATTGAAAGCAAGGCCTTATAATGCCGTGTTGGGTAAACTTAACTAATCTGCAAAAATTCCAGTTCTACTTATAATAACAGTAACGGAATCAAAGCCGTACAGATTAAAAGCAAATACCACAGCAATATTCATACGGAGACAAGTGCTATCATAGCATTAAAAATAATATTAAAATTTGGCATGTACACAGAGTATCCAAGGAACTCAGGATGTTTTCCAGACAGTAATTTATCAATTCTCACAATATCCTCGCGAAATATATAGCATGCATTCTTCAGACAGATAAATAGGAAGGTTCCTTCCAGCACCAGACTTCGGGCTGCAGGAACGCCAGCTCCCAGCCTCAAGCGCCCACGACAGCACAACCCTAAGCCGATTCGACGCAGCCAGTGAGGAGGGGAAGAAAGCCTCCGTCACTGCATCCATTCCTCACTTCATGCTTAGCAATAGAAAGAGACTTGTCCTCACATACTAGATCACTGGCCAGTTCCTACCACAATTAAGCAACGTACATTCAGCGAGCTTACAGAATCCAAGAATCATAAACACTGGAAGAGACCTCTACGATCACCAGGCCCAGCTGCCAGCTCGGCCGCACCATGCCCACGAAGCCACGTCCTCCAAGCAGGGCTCCAAGCAGCACCTGAGCAGCCGCCCGCCGGCACCGCAGGCAGCGAGCAGAGCGGGACTTTCAAAGACGCTGCAAACCACTTTGAACACCGGAAATACTATGCCAGCTGCAGATTCCATGCTGCAGAATAAGAAATCGTTTATATTTTAATCTCTTCTATTCCTGTTTTTACTGTACTCGACACACTTGACTGTGTCAGGGCAGGTTCTCTCCCAGACTGAGCGCTCCCTGCCCCCTGATCGCGGCAGCTGGGAGCACCCACACCCTGTCCCTGGGCGCACAGCGGGACGGAACTACCATGAACCAGTGAACCCAAACACCCATCACCAGCCCAGATGGGACCACGGGTCACTCTGTAAGCCAGCACTTCTCCCACAGCGCCTGAAGCCTCCAAGTGACCCTGCGGCAAAGCACTCCATGAAGGAACAGGCAGTCAGAAGCAAGTTACCGAGTGCTGGCACATGATCTCACGTGCCAGCAAGACGTCCAGCGCAGCAGGACAGAAAATGCTCAGCAAGGGCAAATATGGAAACGGAGCGGTGAGGAGAATCCGTGCCATGCCTGGTGGCAGCCTTTGGCCCTCACATCGCTGCTTGTTTCAGGCCATGCAAGTGCTCTTCCATTACTTCCAAGAAAACAAAAAGCAGAGCACTCGGGCTTCAGGGACACACAAGGCTAGCGCTGTTTGAACACGCACAAGCCGTACTTTCAGGAGGAGCCCGAGGAACTGCGCACCACGCAAGAGGCCTGGTGACTTCGGCAGCCCTGCGGCGCTGCGCTGGGTGCCAGCCACGGGAAAACCTATCTTAAAAATAAGCACCTGGAAAGTGAAACACAACGTAAGCCCTCACTTGGGCACAGCCTGCCTGCAGGTTCTGTGCAGTGTGACACAAAGGCCTCCGCCCGGCAGGGCCCAGCACAGGCCTGGTGATGGGGCCCAGGCTGAGCACAGCCAACAGCCCATGGCCTCCACCAGCACCCATCCTGCGCGGCCCCGGCTGCAGCCCAGAGCAGGGCCCACCCATGCATGGGGCTCTGGGGCTTTCTGCCGCTCAGGACAGCACATGTTCGGCCCAAGACACGAGCAGGGGTCAGCAGAAGGAAAGAAGCCGAGACGAAGCATTCAGGGGACGGTGCTGGCGCTAACTGCACTCCCTAAAAGCAGCGTGTGCATAGAAGAAGCATGTGAAATACAATACACTGCCACGTTTACTGCTTTCGGTAAAACTTAACATTAATCCCACAACTATCAAGCCTGTTTCTGATTCAGCATTAGCAGTAATAAATGCTCACTTGCAAAGACAAGTCAGATGTGTTTAATCAATGCATTGATCGTGCTATCTAAAAGCAATAAAGCCAGGCCCTCCCTCGGCTGCTGCACCCCTCTCGGTAGCGGCTCCATGGAAGGCAGCAGCACGCAGCAGCGTCAGACCGATTCAGGATAGGTGATAAGCAGGGGCTCTTCATCAGCTGCCAAGAGAAAGAGCATGAAGTGAACCGTACAGCCCACTTCTGCAGGCACAGGCCATGCAACACCAGTGGTGCTGGGGACCTTGAGAGAGCTCAGGGACAGGAATGGAGCAGTAACACCACACACCTGCAAAAATGGGATCTGGGAGCCGGGGGTCAGGATGCCTCCATTAAACTGCAGCATGCACCTCCACGGCAGCGATATTCAGAATCCTCCCCAAGTCACCAATGCAGGCATGATCAGCACAAATTTACAGGTGTCTCTGTTAAGGCAGCACTTCACGAGCATCCTATCAGCAGCAACATCAGCATACTCATGGCCCGTTCTCTAGTCCCAAATGGTGGAAACGGAGCTGAGGCCCACCACAGCACTTCCATGGGAGGGAAATGTCCACACATCTCCGTGTCCCCAGCTCCTCCAGTACCAACACCCTGCATCCAAGAACACAGCAACACCACGGCACCGAAGGACACAGGTCCCACCAGCTCTGCTGCCCAGCCGGACAAGTTAGGAAGAGTCCAGCCCAACTACCAGAGAAGCAGGCTGCGCAGCGGCTGTGGACTGCAGGAGGCAGCCATGAGTCCCAGCAGCACACGGGTTCTCTTTCAGTCACACCGTCTTGCACACAAAACAATGTGTGTGAGCAGAGCAACACTGTCCACACAGCCAGCTGAAAATTCCAAACTGTATCAACAGTCAAAAATCAAGGGTGCCTCAAGAACACGCTCCTGCGGGTCACCAACATGCTCCTGGCTCAACTCATGGGCTGGAGAAGACAGCTCCAATGCAGAGCCCACCACAAGGCTAGCAGAGCCCACGCAAAACGCTCTGCTGGAGACAACTGGGACTTTCTAGCAACGTGGCAGGGATCAAAAATTCTTAATCAGAATCCCCAGTGGCTTAATTCCCTCTGACTCTAAATGTACCTCTAGAAAACAACTATTTCTTCAATCAGGTGAAACCAGTATTTTCACTGAGATGGCAAAAACAATCAGACAGGAATTAGATTTTTCTGTAACCCAAGGGCAGGCAGAAGCGAGAGAGACTTTTAAGTTCTTCAGATCCAAATTAAAGGTTAAACTTGAAAGCATCCCACAGCCCAGTGGGCTCCACAGAACTGTGTGGCTATTTGTGAAGTGTCTTTGTGCACTACCTAAGCCCCATGGCGTGAGTTAAGAAGGGAGTGCTGAAATTTCCATGCTTTTTTTGGCACACGCTAGACCCTTTAAAACTGTTGTAACCATGTCGTGTATGCGAATACGTACAAATGACTACAAGCTCCAACATCGCCCCATATGTTCAACAACTCACAAATATTTCCCAATATTAAAAGACAAGGCATATTTTAGGGACGTATATTAGAGCTGAAGAATGATATACCACAGTTACAGCTCCGTGTTTTTTTTGGCTCGCGCTCAACCCTTTAAAGCAAAGCATTTGGTTAGTTCATTGACAACTGCAGAAGAAGGGTGTGATCCTGGCCAAGCGCAAACATTACTAATATTTTTACATCATATATTTACTTTAGCCGAACTCATTTATCAACCGCAATTAAAAAAAAAAAAAAAGTAGCTATCATTCACTTACAAATAATTACGGCCTCGCTTCACGCCGCTGCTAAGCTCAACGGTGATTCAGGGGTGTCAGACATCTCTATCGCGGGCTGTGGGCTGGGAGAGGACCCCGCCAAGGCCCCGGGCAGCTCTGCTGCTCCCAGCACCCGGCACGCGGGAGGCTGCAGCACGCAGGTCCCAGCAGGCAGCACCCATCGCGCTCCAAAACAAACAAAGGCCTCAGTGTCCCTCAGCAGCCATTTATCCCTTCCCTTTTGTGAACGTACACTCGGAACGTTTTCAGAAAGCCTTTCCTATCCCGCAAGCCCCGCTCGGAGCACGTCCTTCTTTCCGCCGCCAGCCGGTCACATCTCCAGAAAGGAAAGGCTGCGCCTTAGGACACGCACATTCACCTCTCCCAGCACACACTGCAGCTACCACATCAAAACTCGCATTCCCCTGGCAGAGGAAAACAGCCCCGGTCGGTAAACACCACTCGCCAACAGTCTGAAATGGCGTTGCAGCTGAGAAAAACAAATCTGTGCTCCCACCCTGGGTACAAGCAGCCCCAAAAATGAGGATGAGGGATTCACACCCTCAGAATTTCACTTGGAGCTCGCTAATTCCAAAACCATTCCCTTATTTCATAAACAGAGTCAAATCAGGAAACCCGGTGTCTTACTTTGTATTCTGGAATTGACAAATGGAGGAGAGAGATTGTCATGTGACCCGAGGTCTCTGCTCGCCATATGATCATAGTGAGTCCCATCTCCATAGTTCTGTCAACAAATTGGGAAAAAACACAATTTTACACGTTTTAATGGCATTTCTCACAACCTACAGGTCCGCACTCCCCTCCTAAGCTTTAAGTCGGCTATACGAAGTATTTCTCCTTCTATTGTTCACCTCTATTGACTCCACGGGAAGCGATGGGCTCCTGAACATTTTTAAAGCTGTTTCCAATTTTTATTTCATTAGCAATTGACTTTGGTTTGCTCTGTGTGTAATCCTGGACGGGCAGACGAGAAGAGGCTCCTGCGCTGCGCAGTGCCAGCAGGCAGCCTCCTTGCCCATCACACCTGCAAACACGGGAACTAAGCATCTACTCAATGTTTTGCTTTTAAATTTGATTTTAACGCAGAAACTTGCTGTCTGAAGCACCTCACTGCTACAGATGCGCAGCTGCCTATTAAAAAAGAGGAGGATTCGTTTCACTGATGCCCCTTTGCACCGTGGGTGTGTGTGCAGAGCGGCACATCACTGAGAAGCGGCCCTTGATGGTGTCGGCATCTGTGCACACGCGCGGTGGCTTCTGGGGCTCAGCACCACTGGGCTCAGCATGACCCTCTGCCACCTCTCAGCAGCTCAGCCTTATTCCACACCGAACCGCATTGCCTGGGCAGAGTTATGTCATGTTTTGCTCCTCGGGTTCAGAGGACAGCACAAGAAATCCATTCTCCTGCCGTGGAAACGCCAGCCCTGCTTCACAAAGAGCAACCAGCAAGGTCAGGCTGTGTGCGGGAACTCTGCAAGTCAATGCGCGGCCTGATTGAAACCCCAGAACTCTCTGCAGGCTCATGCTCCTTCCTTTATATCTCAGAACGTAATTGTAAGCTCACATTCAAGTTGTTGCATGCATAAATAATGGTGTGTGCAAATTTCGAATTTACTTTTCAAAACATTTTTCCCCGGGAAGCAATACAAGTGTCAAGCCCCAAAAAAAGGGATGGAAATAAAACGGACGGATGTGAGCGGCGATGATGGAGCGGACGCTGAGCGGGGGGCAAGAAGAAAAGCTACAGGGCTGGGTCCCCCCAGGGGCACACGGGGACCCCCGGCATCGGACATCTCCCAGAAATTTGCCCCGTGGGGAAGGAGGAGCCCAGGCGCTGCTTGACAGCCTGGGTCCTTCACGTTAATTAGAAAACCATTAAAACGCATTTAAAACAAACTGGGTAAATAGGGGCGTGAGTGAGAGCGCAGGCACTTTTTGCCCAGCTAAGAAATAGCAGTGCGCGCACGGTGGGGCCGGGGGGCCCCCCAGGAAAAGGGAGGTTCCCTCTTTGGGGGTGCCAGCACCCAGAAACCCAAAAAAGTGCTCACGAAGCCCTCGGCACCGCACTGCTGCTCCGCGTCGCCGGCCAGGCAAAATTGGTATTCTTGCTCTCTGGAGCAGGTGCCGAATTCAATCACAGTATCAGGCATGAATATTAAAATTAAAAAAAAAAAAAAAAAAAAGGAAAAAAAAAAAAAAAAAACTATTTCAAAGGGAAGACAAAACTGCAGCCAACTTTGCATGCCCGTTCCTCTATGCAATCAGGTGTAAAACTCATCGTTAAGATTGTGAATTTACATAGGCAGGAAGTCTGGTTTGGGGAAAAAGATTAGATATACTTACCCTGGATGGACTAGGATGTCCTGCATTCCCCCAGGACCCTGAGCTAGTTCTGTCTTCTACATCTAGGGACAAAAAAGTTCTTTAGGCTTTATTGCAATAATTCTTTCCTTTTGTATAGGCACTTTTAAATTAATGTTTCAAATTAATCTCCTGTTGCCTTTAATTAAGAATCAGGCACGGGGCTACTACGGCAGCAGTGGCTTCTGACCCACTGCTTAAATTAACTTATTTAAATTCACAGCAGCGATGAGCCGGACCCTCAGGACCCCGAGGTCTGAGCACAGAGCGGTCCTGGCAGCTCAGCAAGCAGCGGCCGCACCGCAGCCAGGAGGAGCAGCACGGAGCAAACGGACCCGGCCAGGACCCGCAGCTCAGGCACACCGGGGTCACGGCAACTCCTCCCCACCCCACCCAGGCGCCCACTTCCAAAAAACATTCTGGCATTCGTACCAAGAAAAGCACGTTCCCCAAGAGAAGCCTGTCCCTATTTTTCCCTTCGCGAACACAAAATTCACCGCAGTCACTGGGAGACCCCCCCCAGACATTTAAGACCACCGGTATCCAGGCGGTTTCTCCCTCCATTTCAGAGGGTATCTTTAAGAATAATATCGCCTTGCGTGCACAGGGATGAAACGTGCTGCTGGGGATGTGGACCAATGGACCCGGACTCCTGCCATCTGCTCTGACCTTTGCAGCCGAACACAAACACCTCACGTGCCCCGGGTCGGAGTGTGAGCCCTTGCTCCCTGCAGCGGGGCCAGGCAGTGCGGGCACACCTTGCTACGGCACCGGGTGCAAGCACCGAGCTGGGCCGCAGCTGCGGCCTGACCCGTGGAGCTGGAGCCCACGATCCCTACGGGTCCCATCCAACCTTCTGGGGACATTCTGTGACTCTGTGACCACAGCTTCCTCGCCCCAAATCAGGTCACGACACGTGCAGGTGCTACGCCATTCCGCAAGTGTCTGGACCACGTCCTCAGACACAGGCTCTGAATCCTGGTGGTGCTGTGCGGAGCCAAGAGCTGGACTCTGTAAGCCCTGCGCAACATCCCAAAGACACAGCTCTATTCCCTGCCTTTTGCCATGCACCAACAGCAGCTTTAAACTAGCCAAAAGAAATCCGTGTTTGGTTTTGCTGAAGCCATGAGTGCCCCTAACACCACGCACACGAGCAGCTGCCTTCCCACTGGCACTGGTTCGCCCGGGCTCGTAGGGCTGCTGGAACTCGCTGCCTGAGAGAGATCCAGCCGTCAGCACCGGGAAGTACGGGTGCTGGGACCCAACCGGGTTGATTTCCAATGTCAAAAGCCAAGATGCTGGTTCAGTTTAATACTTTCCCCCAGTTACAATTCCTATTATCTCAATAACAGATGAACGTGTTAATAGCACAAGACACTCTTAGGTAAATATTTAATTAAGCTCCAGAAAAAGAAAGAAAATGTGTATCATTTACCTGACAGATCAGATCAACCATTCTATTAGGTTAATTAGGCATATTTTTAAAAATCATTTGTGTTATGTAACAGGCAATTAACTCTGTAGAGCCCTGATCCATCGCCTGTTAAAAATCAATGGATATTATCCCATTGACTTTGATGGGCGTCGTACCACCCTCAAGCTTCCAAAATCCATACTAAACCCATTAGAAAAATTAGCAGGAGAAACACACGCAGAGAGATGCTGACACGAGGCACAGCCCTCAGCGCTTTCGACACCTCTGCTCCGTATTTCTTCACATGGACGCAGTGAATTGAGACCAAGAGCCACACGACCGGGCGCTGCCGGAACGGGAGGACCAGGACGACGCACGGAGCAGCGCCCATAGAGGGACCTCCGCCTTCCTCAACAAGGAGGCATTATTCTCACAGCTCCCCACCAGGAATTTTATTTATTAGCGCACTTATTTTATGTAAGAACCAGCTAATCTGAAATAATACTTGCTGTCAAGGCCCCTCACGCTGGCTCGTGGTCAGGGCTAGCAGCAAGATTTATGTGGCAATAAAGCTTTTCAGGCTGCTGCATGGGGCATTTTTATTTATATTTTAAGAATGCAGATGCTGAGGTCCTGGGGTGCTTTAACGAGGCACCTAAGCAAACACTCAGAGCCGTGTTTAAAGCCACAATCCGTCTCTTGCTCCAAATGCCCCGGTGAGCTGAGCCCAGACACCCTTCCTGGTGCTCTGTGCGTGTTCCTCCCATCCTGCCCGTGGGCACGGGCACCGTCACAAGACACTGAGGTCCTGGAGCGTGTCCAGAGAACGGCAACAGAGCTGTGGGGGGTGTGGAGCACAGCGCTACGGGGAGCGGCTGAGGGAACGGGACGGTCCGTCTGGAGAACAGGAGGCTCAGGGGAAACTGCGTCGCTCCCCACAGCTCCTGAAAGGCTGCAGTGAGGTGGGGGTCGGCCTCTGCTCCCAGGTAACAGCGACAGGACGAGAGGCGACGGCCTTGCCTTGTGCCAGAGGAGATTCAGGTTGCATATTTGGAAGAACTTCTTTTCCCAGAGAGTGGTGACGCACTGGCACAGGCTGCCCGGGGAGCTGGTGGAGTCACCATCCCTGGGGGCTCAAGAATTGCGGAGATGTGGCACCTGGGGACATGGTCAGCGGGCACGGTGGGAGCGGGCTGGCAGACGGACTTGATGATTTTAGAGGTCTTTTCCAACCCTAATGATCCTATGATCACATCCCTCCAGCGATCCAGGAACAACACGCACCTGGGGGTTGGCTGCTCCCGTTCGCTTTGCTCTCATTTCAGCCCACACGATGCTCAAGTCCTTCCACCAAAGTTAGAAGTTCTCGACTCAGGTCAGAAAACAACCAGCAACGGCTCTTACCCCTTATCTTCAGGGGTTGTTTCTTAGCTTGTGACCAATTTTCCTTGTATTTAGACTTAAATGTGCAAACTACACTATATTACTCTGCAAAACATCAATGAGAAGGCTTAATTAAGTAACACTGACAGATAAATCCATTTCTTCTGCAGTAATCAAATCAAAGCAGGTTGACATAACACAGGAACTTAATACAGTTATTCCCTCGTAATTGGAAAGAGGCCCTTTACTTCTCATTAAGCAATCTTCTGGGTATTGGCGTAATAAGAAGGCTCAGGGCCTTAATACTGCCCTATATAAGCCCCAAGATACAGACCCCTTAAGCAAACATGCCAGATTATCTAATTCCTTGATCACGGTGGAAAATGCAGTTATTCTTTTAACTACTAATTCTTCATCTCAGCTCCAGTCAAGAAGAAGGAACTCCCTCTGCAACACGTACCACGCAGCCCCACGCAAACACCAGCTGGAGCTGAGGAAGAAGATGTATTTAAAAATAAATAAATAAAAAAGAAAAACCACTAAAAACCAGCTCTTTAGCTGAGAAATCGAGATCCCCACGGCATTCCTCTACTGTGATCTCATAAGCCACCAATGGGGTAGCCCAGCCAGCTTCGGTTTCCTCTTAGCAGCACCCAACCCAGCAGCCCTGCTGCCTCTGCAGACGGGAAACAAGGCTCAGTAACTGAGACCAAGTTAATCCAGCCCAGTTTACTAATAATTAAGCATGATAAACACTGCCAGAAGATTTGTAAGCCCCTCAACCTAACGCTGGAAATGCCTTCTGTACCACGAGGAGTGCCACTTCTGTAACGAGGACAGCAGAGCCCTAATTCTACCCAAGTCAGTGCAACGCTGAAGAGAGACGTCATTTTACTCCAGAACTGGGCTTCTGGAAAATGACCTCACTTAATGGCAAGCACTGGGCTACACAATGGTACAAAAAGCAAAGCAGCCGTCACGGCACACAGCTCGGCCTCCTGCCTTCAGCTCCCTGTGCCAACAGCTTCTTTCCCTCCAGAAGTTCCCAAGCAGAAATTTCAGGATTAGAAAAGGAGCTTTTTTTTTTTTTTTTCTTTTCTGGAAAAACACCGAAGCACATGAAAAACAAACTCCCCTTTGCAGGAATAATCCAAACAGAAAGGTGGGAAACCATCCAAAACTGCAGCAGTAATATAGGATAATAAATTAGATGACTCCGTAATTTGATTTTGTTTGAGACTCCCACCACCTTCAATAACAAATCTGGGCACACACATGGAGCCCTAAAATCACAAGGGGGGAGAAGATGCTCTCTGGCGAGCAGCACCACAGGACTACATGCACTGTGTTCCCAGAAAGAGACGTGGAGGGGAAAAAGGAAAGAAACAGAAAGCTCAGGGCTGGCCAACCTGACCTACACGCTGAGAACTGCGTCAGAAAGGCGTCACCTGGAAGGCAACGCACAGGAAAAACAGGATGCAAAACTGAATTTGCACCCTGATGTTCAAGCAAAGTAACAGTACCTTGGCAATCAGGCGGGACAACAGAAGGAAAAAAGGAGCACAGGGGTTGATCTTATTCATTTTGTAGCAAATTTGATCAGGAATGCTGGCTTCCCCACCATTCCTCCTGCATGCTGCTTAACCACGCGTCCCAGGACAGCAAGCTCTCTGCATTTTGGTTCCCACCATCGGTCCGAGCAGCACCTGGGGCAGTTGTGGGTGCAAAGAGGCACTGGGCTAACAAACACTGCACCCTGCATGGTGCTACCTGCAGGGACACAGACCACCACCCCGACCTTCCCACACAAAGCCAGAGCACGCCCATCACCTCCTGTGTCACTGCAGGATGCTCATTCTGGGGAGGTGTTTGATGCTCAAGTGGTAAGGGGCATGCCTGGGTTGCTCCCACTGGCTAAACCTCCTTGTTACAAGAAGACAGGGGTGAGATTCTCCTCCCAGAGGAGTTTCCTATTTTCCTCCAGTCTAACCCATCACCTTTAGTAATCTTCTTTAAATACCACACGCTTAAACAGCAGTACTCAGGGAAGCACGCAATCAAAACCTCCCCCTGCAATGAAGGCAGAGGTGCAGGGTGTGCTGGGAGAACCATGCCCTTCATCTGCTGGTGCTGGAGCAAGGAATGCAGAATTCTGCCCAGCTTCATGTCAGCCTACGAGTGCTTTTAAGGGGGCTGGATAAACAAGGTACCAGGCCAAAGGTAGATCTTGAAAGAAGGTAATTCCACGTGCATCAGTGCAAAATAATATTCATCGGTAGAGTTACTCATGTTTCTGGCTCAGAAATAGAATTGTACCCTCACAGTTCCAGAATACCGCAACAAACCTGGAAAATATTTTAGTAAAAAGAGCATGAACATGCCTGGAGTGACTTTCTACCCACCACGACCAACCAGAACGCGCACGCCAGGCATCTCGCTGAGGAAAGCTGCTTGGATCAAGAAGTACCAGGACGGCTCTGGACCATAAAACATCTTTTTTTAAATACAGACATACACCTACAATTTCAGCACGGAGAATCAAACACGTATCTATTTTTTGTATTTCTCATCCTTTGTATTTTTAGCCAATAAAACTGCTGAAATACTGAAGGTGTACGGCTGGCGGTGCTCTACCCGCACCCCCCTTCGCGCCGCGCAGGCAGGGCAGCCTGACCCACAGCACAACGCCCTTCCACGCCGACCCCAAGCACATCCCCAGGAGGGACGGCAGTGAGGACACCGTCCACAGAACAGAAAACGGGAAGAGACCAACACGGTAAGATTTCGGCTTTATCCTCGAGGAAAAAATCGTGCACTAACCAACAGAAGTAACTTCACGCGGGATTTAACAGTCGGAATACGGGAGAGGGTGAAGATCTCAGCACAAAAGAGGTATTTCTGTACACGCGCCGCAGTGATGTTTGATTAGCATTTCCCATTGTATGGATTGCAGTTGTGTCAAAAATGAGAAGGGTGGGAAAAATCCTAGACTCTAATTATAACTATCACACTGAGACAAGTATGATAAACAGATACCTCGGGACTGCTATTACCTCTTTGTGCTCTGCAGCACCTCACACACAGAACACTGGTACCGCTAATACAAATTAAGTTAAACAAATCCATTTTGTGGATTGAGACCTTTTCTGCTAAGTGTTTTACTTTCCAAAAGAATATTTTTCTCCTCAGAGCATTAAGTCTTTTAAGAACGAAAAAAAAAAAAAAAAGAAAATGGGCTGAACAGAAAGTGACAAAATACAGAAGAAGGATTAAAGAGGAAGATGAAGGGAAGAATAAGCCGGTCACCTGCACATTTTGCAGGATAGGGGACAGGCACACGCAAAATGCACATCCACTGACGCAAACCTTTTTGAAGGTTTTGAGCTAAATATCATCAGGAGACAATCACAATAGACAGGGAGGTGGTGTGGAAGCCAGAAGGCAATCAGAGAAGTCAAGGACTGCCTTCAGGCTTACGGAATCACGAAGGCTAGAACGGACCTCCAAGATCCTCAAGTCCAAACAGCAACCCATCCTCAGCACGCCCACTAACCATGACCCTAGACAGAATCACAGATGCTGGGGAAGATCACTAAGATCTCCAAGCCCAACCCATTCCCATCCCCACCAGGTCCATTAACCATGTCCCTAAACAGAACCAGAGAATCATGAAGGTTGGAGAAGACCTCTATGATCCCCAAGCCCAAGCCCAAGCCCAAGCCCAAGCCCTCCGCACCATGCCCACTGACCACATCTCCAGGTGCCACATCTCCACAGGCCTTGAACACCTCCAGGGACGGGGACCCCACCACCTCCCTGGGCAGCCTCCCACCAAGAGAAATCCGGAGATGGAGTCATGAGCAAAGCTCAGACTGAAGGGCCCTGGGGATCGGGGAGGAAATCTGAAATCCGATGTGGAACACAGCAGAAGACGTGAGCAGGCTGCAGCACGGGCTGGGGGAAGCTGCACAAAGCTCATGCAACCCTGAGGGCTTGAGCAAGGGCACAGAAACACAAACGGTGACTCCATGCACCTCCTGCATGCAGAACGTGCGTGTAATTATCCTTCCATGACAGCCGCGTAAAGAAAGCATCGACTCAAAATGGGGAAACTCTACTCCTTATTTGATAAACAGTTTACTAGCGGTTTGCTCAAGGGATTAGACACAAAGCTTTAGGGTTTTTTTTCCCTCAAAGAAGCAGGACCAGCTGCCAGATATATGCAAGACACTTCAACAGCTTCTGTTAAAGCCACAAATAATTGGAAAATTCATTTGAATCAGATGCTCATTTTATTTTAGGCTGGAATTTTCCAAGTCTGCATGAATGCTCAGGGCAGTCTGAGGCATCCCTCAGCAGCCCTCGCTGCAGAACACCGACGTGCAAACAGCCCCAACTGCCGTCAATCCCAACCCTGCCAACAAGGAGCTGCGCTGTCCCTCCATCGGGTGAGGTCACAGACCTCCGCATTGCGCCCAGCAGAGCCACCCCAGCTCTGCTCAAACGCACATAGAACACCGGCCTCCCGCCTGCAAGGACCCTCACTGCCACGATCCACTCCACTCGCGTTTCCCAAACTCCAGCTTTACATCAGTTTCTACCAGATCCGATGAAACTACCAGCAGACAGTACAAAACGGCAAGGTGCCCGTGCAGACAAACCGCGCTGCTCCTCGGGTTACGAAGGTTTGGTTCTGTCCTGGTTTCAATGGGTGGTGCTGGTGGTCCGAAGCAAAATGCGCCTTTGGTTTATTTTAACCTGAGATAGATGAGTAGGAAAGCGCACGTTTCTCAGCTATAAATTGAATGTGATTTATCAACTCTGGCTGCCTAATTACATTATATCTTCCTCTATAGTCTATATCAATGTTAAAGTACTTAATTTCTACTTGAACTCAATAACCTAGTGCTCTCCTAAGTAATGGCAGCTAACCCCACCGCCCCAGGGAAGGTAGGTGCATTCTACACTGTAATCTAGAAATATGTAACTGCCAATTTACTTAAACTCTCCTTTTATCACCGGATTTTGAAGGTCTCAGAGTGAAGCCAGCTGACACTGCAATTCCAAAGGAGCAACCCAAGTCAGCAGGTGATGGCAGAGATCTCCACGCTGCGCTTCTAAATAAACGCTCCTCTGTTTTGCACGTGTTAGCATGGTCTATGAGAGGATAAGCCTTCTATGGGAAATTTGAATGCACAGGAACATTCTCATTCTCTGCGTGACATCCCGCAGCAAGCCACGCTACAAACAGGGCAGGCTGACACGTGAAGGAGGAGAACAACCACAGCCATGCAGCCCAAGGAGTGGCTTCCTATTTAGCTGTGCAAAGGGAGCTCTTCGTCAAGGCACCAAGCCTCTACCAGTGTCACTACTCCGGTAGGCAGATGAAATTTTTAAGAAGTTATGTTTGCTTACATAGTAACACTCCAAAATTGTGTTACATGAACGAGTAACGAGTAACCTCATGCTTCAGATAAGAAGTGCTTTTTTTTTTTTTTTTCCTCCTCCCCTGCAAAAGAGTAATACTACAAAAATACGTAAATATAAGGCAAACGAACTACCAGGGAAAGCTGTGCTTGAGATGTAACTCCAACTCCACAGAGAGCTCCGCATGCCACACTGAGAGGGTCAGGCTGGATGCTAGGAACAATTTCTTCTCCCACAGGCTGTCCAGGGATTGGTGGGGTCACCGCCCCAGGGGTGTTCCCCAACCATGGGGATGGGGCACTGGGGACGTGGTCAGCGGGCATGGTGGGGTGCGGTTGGGCTCAGGGATCACGGGGGGTTTCTCCAGCCTTAATGGTTTTGTGGTTCTATTTAGGGACACGGGCAGTGGGCACGTCCCACGGTTGAGGTTGAGCCTGGAGATCCCTGGGGGCTTTTCCAACCCTAATGATTCTGTAATTAAGGGCTGGTAGCTCCGCTGCAATGTATCACACAGAGTCAAGGAGGGCACCAGGGTTCCCACAAAGCACCAAGAAGGAACAACCAGGTTTGTGCTCTGCTCGCATGCATTAAGGAGATTATTCCACGGATCAAGCCAGCCTGATAGCTTACAGCATCATTTAGACAATGGCACGTTTAGCACACGGCAGTTAGTTGCATGAAAAGCGATATGCCCTGATTTGTAAAAAGTGCCCCAAGCCACATTATTAAACTAGCTGGAGGTGATCTAACTATGCCCTGTTGTATTTAAATGGAAAGAGAGCCACTGCCTCCAGCAGACACCGGGGAAGAAGCAGGAAGCTGAGCGTTATCAACATGAGGTAACGTGGCTGGGTGCTGAAACAGATCTTTAAAAAATTAATCCAGGCATCCTCAGTTTAATCCAGGAGCGTCTACAAAAACCAAAGTCCTGGCACCTAAATAGGACCGTCCCACCCTTTCCTGCAGCTCCCTGTGGGACGCCAGGGTGAGGGCTGGTTGGCGGCATCAGGAAGAAAAAAGTAAGAGAAAAAAATTCAAAAATTTGGGCGGGGAATAATCCAAGGACAGCTCAGCACCACGGATGCATCTGTTGGAGCTGCTGCTGCAGGCACTTCAGCACGACGCAGTTATCCGAGCCAGGTTTCCACGGAGCACACCAGCAGCTGGGTTCTGTACCTCTCTGGCCAGCACAGGACTGGTTAATTCCCAATATTTACGTTTCTTGGAAACAGAAAGATCAGTGAGGAATGCGTAACTGGAAAAAGCTGAGGTAAAACATTAGGAAAAAAAAAACAACCCAAAACAGCCCCCAGCGCAGCTCAGCCTGCAAATGGCTGCTGTGAAAGTCACCAATTACAGCGACGGCAGCAAAGGAACGAGACTGTCCCGACGGGAAATCGTGCAGCTCCGACGAAAGGGAAATCAAACACAGACAGAAGAAAAATATCTAATGCCAGCAGAGGACTTTCTGCCACACTTTGGAGAACAGTCCTTTCATTTAAGTGTACTTTAGAATGACTTCATCTATATGAAAATTACATTAAAACTGCCCTAGACGTATTTGCATTTAAAGTGCATTATGACAGCCCACAGCAAACATCTCCTATTTACTGGACACTTGCTATTGTAAGACAATCCGCATGCATCTGGGCAAAGAAAATGAACTGACAAGGGAAAAAAATCTACCAGAAATCAATTGCACAGAGGTGCTAAGTGATCCACTGCACGGCGGCGCAAAAGGATTTTCCAGGCGAGGAGCTCAGGCCGGTTTCGAGGCCGTGCTGTGACTTCACCTGGCTTCCCCTGCACGGCCCAGGCCGCTCGTGGCGGTGAGCACGGCCCACCAGGGCCAGCAGGAAGGGCGCGGGCACAGGCCGCGGCCATCCACAAAGCCTGGTGGAACGCATCTGCCAGCAGACAGAGCTGGGGGTTGGAACGGGATCAGTTCAGCAGCCGAGGAGGGGCATTATTTGTGATGCTGCTGAAACCGTAAAACACTGCTTTTCTCCCCAGAACGTGTGTGGCAGTGTTACAGGCTGCCCTGAGCTTTGAGGGAATGGGTCCTACCCTTCGCCACGCATCCATTCGGAAGCTGCTCACTCAGTCTGCAGAGAACTGGTAAGAACGTAACTGTGAGTAACACTGCCTCCGAGCAGCAGACAGCAAGGAAACGGCCCCAGAGCGTTCCATCTCTGGCCAGGAACCAGCTCTGCCGTGTCCCGATGCAGCAGGCCGGCCTCTGGGACGAAACCCCTCCTCTCGAGTTCAGCCAAAAGCAGACGCTGGAGCTAGGTCATACACAGCTGAACCCAAACATCGACACTCATGGAAAAAGCAGCTTCCTTTATTTGATTTCTCTCTTCTCTTTAGGTTATATTAAGCTCAACTCTTGAATCTGTGGGGTTTGGGTTGGTTTTTCGCTTTTGCTTTGTTCTGCTTTCCACTGCCAGCAGAAGGTAGAAAACCTCCTTTTAGTCTCGAAGCAAAAAGCAAATGCTGAGATAATTGCACCATGTTTCCCCACGCCACAACTCGTGGTGCGACGTCGAATTGGCAGCACCGCACGGGAGGACCAGAATGCTCTGCTGCCCTAAAAAAATACACCGACACCCATTACTCACCTTCCACGGCACGCACATTTCAGGCCCAGATCACACTCTTAATTGGCTGCTCCGCCAATAAGAAATTCCACAGATCAGTGCCACGTGTATAACGCATCTCCTCCAGAACGGCTCTGGTGAGATCTACATCATTTGGCTAAAATTTTCATGCACATTATAAAGAGCTAGATCTGTGAACACCCGCTAATGGAAGAGTCTGAACCTGTTCAAAGCCTTTAAAACTCAATGCTGTGCTGCAAGAGTCCTATTTTCAACACCCGGCCTGCAGTATCACAGCGTCCGGGACACTTCTCCCAGTTAAAGAAAAGCACTTAATGGCCAAGAAAATGCATGTGCAGTCAGATGCTCCCCTCAAAAGGCACGACAAACGACACAGGTGAGCACATTTATCAGCTGAGCACATCTGGGGAGAAAAATACACCAAAAGGAGCACGGGGCTACGTTTCGCATCATTTTCATTACTTATCGTTTACATACGGAAAAGTCTACTTGTCTGCACCGACGCCAGCAGCTCCTGATGACGAGCCCCGAATTGGGCACTACGCCGCAGAAACAAGCGGCTTCTTCTCACTCCAAGCTGCCTGGAATCACCCATACGCTACACACACCCTCGGAGCCACGCTGCTGCCCCACCACCACCCAAAGCAAGGCCTTCTCCAGGAGGCCATGCAAGAACACTGCCCTCCTGGAAGAGGAAGAAACGCACCTACGCCATCCGGAGAAGGGAACGGCGCAGACAGGTCACGATGACAACTGCATTGGACGTGCAGCGCCTCGAGTGCCTGCTAATTCATTCCGCATTGTAACGGAAAAGCTTTAAAAAAAAAAAAAAAAAAAAAAAAGCATGACATCCACATGAATGCCAAATTAATTCATTACGATCAGCGCTACCACAATGAGCACCAGATTAATTCATCACTGTTAGAACACACAAAGCACAGCCCACTTGTTGTACTTACTGACAGCAAATACGGGGACGTCAGCCCCCTCCACGCAACGCAGGAGGGCACAAGCACCTGCCTGCTCACAGGGCACCTGCACGTGGGCACAACCCCTCCCCCTGCCCCGTGCGTGGCTTTACACAGAGATGACGAGCACGGGCGTCTTCCCTAGCACTGCAGGACCCGGCAGGGACACGGTTCGGTGACCGCGGTGGGGATGGGTTGGCAGCGGGACTTCATGATCCTAGAGCTCTTTTCCAACCTTAATGATTTTAGGATTGCGCGATCAATGGGGCTTACATTCTTCAAACCAGATGACTTCACAGATTCTCGGGGCTTTTCGTTCCTTTTACAGGATAATAACGAATATCAAACAAATCTGCTTAAATTCCTGAGCCTTCAATATTTATCCTATACAGCTTCTGATATCAGAAGTATTAAGACTCTCACATGGGTCTTTTCATCGGACTCTCAAGCAACCATACTTGCTAAAATGGAAGTCTGAGCAATTATTTCTCATCCGGGGAGGAGTTCCGCTCCTTCCCCAGCAGCTGAGGCGCGGCCGCCATCGCTGGGGCTTTTTCTGGGGTAACTTCCATAGCGGCAGAGCTCGGTTCCGAGCTGAGGGCTCCCTGGGAGCAGGCTCCTGAAGCGTCCCCCAACCCCAATGTCAGAGCTCTGCCCTCTGCTCAGGCAGCAGCTGCTGGGTTCGGCTTGTCCGTACGCTCCGAGGGAACTGACAGCGCTTTGCTCACTGCTCCCGGGAAGGCCACAATTCCTTCGCAAGGAAGCTCATCAAAAAAAAAACAACAATAAAAAGCCACCTGTAAGGGAAGGATGTTCCAGCACCTGGTCCCCCATGCCTCACATGAGGCTCAAAGCCTACACCAGGTGGGACCTCTCCTACCCCAATTATGGGCAGGAACGGGGCCGGGAGGAGAAGCTCCAGCATGCTGCTGGCAAGCCTCTGCCTTCAGACCATCATTCGAGTCCTCTTCCTAAATTACAAGGACTTTGGAGAATGCTGCTGAGAATTAAACCTGTGAAAGAGTCCAAAGCTTTCTGAAGCGTTTTCAGCAAGTTCTGTATCCTCCCGTTACTTTTCTCCACCATTAAGAAATAAATCATCCTTAGAGAACTAGAGAATCCTCTGCAACGAAGCTACAGCATTTAAAGCTGCAGAGACGTGGAAGGGAATAAATTACATCCCTCCACCGAGGACCCATTCAGCAGCACGGCGGAGGAGCACGGCGCACCGCTCCGATCAAACATTTGTTGCTGCTTGCTCCTGAACGCCGAGGAGTGAAGAACACAACCACCTCGGGAGAAGGGGACTCCCCGTGCACCACACCTGGACACGAGCTCCTCCCAGCACATCCCGCCTCCCACCCGGCTGCGGCATCGGTGCAGGGCTTCTCCGGCATCATTTGGGGGAAAACATTCATTTTCCACCATTTCCTCCCTCCGTCGCTTCACAGCACTTAGCTGGGCTGGACAGCAGGAACCCAGACCTCGCTTCCAACCCAAACCTGGCTGTCTCTAATGGCAGCAACGCCAGCTAAGCTCCTCATCTTAGAAGATCCGATTTAAAAACGAGAGCATTATGTCCTTTAGAGGATCCAAAGATTATTTTCAGAAGTGCTGATATCAAGCAGACGTTCGCTGAAGAGACCACTGCGACGAGCGGAGTGCTAGTTCATTTCAGCACATCCTGTTTACAGCCTGTGCTACTTTCTAAGTCATTCAACCATGACAATTGTTGTCCTTCTGAATATGTTAATTGTGATATTTTTATACAGCTCCAGAACATATTTACAGACCACAGCAGACTTTCAACAACAATGAAACTTGTAAGCAGTAAATATAGGACAATCATCCAAAAACAACCAGCTATCCTTCAACACGTCTTGGCATTTGGGACACCATCTCCATTCAAAACATATGTCAGAGAAAGCTCTGCAGCACAAACCCACCGAGGTGCTTCTCTCCCTTCTGCTTTTGGTTTCGCTGCCGTTTCGGGTCCCGCTGCACCACGACCGCGCCCGGGGTCCCGCACTCCCTGCCCAGCCAACCGGACAAGGCAAAGGCTGGCATCCCGCTGGGGGTCCCCAGGAGAACACAGCACCCCGCCAGCAGCGCCAGCACAGATGTTCTGCCTTCACGACACCCAGGGCCCCACTCCATCGAGGTGCTGGCAGCACTCGGGGGCATTTCCGACTGCGACAAAGCCACACGCAGAACAAGAGCCGCAGAGAGGCACAATATATTTTAATTATACATGTTTACTTTAGAAGAAAGTAAACAAGACAGATCAGTTTAATGAAAAGAGACTCACGTAATGGAAGCAGCTGGAAGATCTTTTTTTTTTTTTTTTTTTTGATCCAAATCGCTATTTCTTCCGCTACTGAAAGTTGCTTGTGTCCCCAAATAAAGCACTTCTTACACCTGGCATATACCTAAACCTATTTCTCTCACCCTAAGCACAGGTAGAAACATAGTACTAAACACTGCCTCAAAAGTCTGTGTATTTTAACATTCCATTTATTCGAGGTTTCTCTTAAAAAAGAAATCACTTTAAATTTTCAGCAGTAGTGGCAAAAGGTTTATTGGTCTTTGTACTCCATTAAAGGTTTTTTATAAAGTCATGTTTGTTCTTTTGAGTACCAAATAAAACTACTGGAAAGGGCAGGCTGGTTTTTAAAAGAGACAGATATGACCTAAAGGGAACACATTTTACTGTAGTGAAATAAACTGAGGAAACAGTTTGCAGATTAAAAACCCCTTAAAAGGAAGCAGCATCTTCGGGAAAAAAAAAAAAAAGACTTTGCTGAGGAAAACAGCTGGAAACAGGAAGCTTTTGTGCTTTCATCCTGCCTGCTTTGATACCACCGCATCCCCACACCATGAAAAGGCAACGAGACTGAAGTCAGCTGCGTCTCACTGCGGCCACACGGGCAGGTGGGCGATGCTTCATGGGCTGCATTCCAGGAGAGCCTTGCTTACACACACACACACACACACACACACACACACGTGTATGTATGTGCACACAACTGTACATGTACAGCCTTTGAAAAATTGATTACAAGACACAGAGCACGACAACAGGTTCACCCTCTCTTCCAAAGCACCTTCTACACCTCTGCTCTGCCACCCCAACGCTGCCCTGATTTCCTGCAGAGCCAAGACACTGGGTATTGCTTCCCCCCCATGTTTCCATCCCAAGGGGCGAGCTGTCCTTCCGCTCCTTCCCTTCAGACCTCTCGGCTGCACGGCTTCGAGCCGTGCTCTCCCCAGCAGCCACTGCCCCGCTCTGCGCTGTGCTCCTACACGCCCCGCTCCCAGACCCGCTGCTGTCAGCCACGCAGGGCAGGACAACGTGACGTGAGGTTTTCCAAACCTGCTCCGTGCTTGGGCCAGGCAGCAGAATTCTCTTTATTCTTTCCAGACAGCTAACCAAGCATATTCTTCTCTCTTAATTTTTTAATACTTTCCTGTATAATAGCATTTCAGCACTCTGCGTGACATTTCGTAAGAAAACAAGAGGTATATACACAAGGACTGACAACCTTCAATTTGAAAGTTTCCATTAATGGAATTAATCATGTTTACACAACTTCCCGCTGTTAAACTTATTTCATATCCTCATATCTTTCATCCAAGCTATTTCCCCTACCAAGAAAAGAACAAAAACTTCCCCAAGGGCACGGGATCCAGTCAATTGTTCGCAGTAAATGCTGTCTCCTGCTGTCTCTTTGTCAGCCTGTTTCAGGCTCTCCTGGCTGCAGAAGGTTGCTGCTGCTTCGCCAGCTCCGATCTCGAGCCCAGTTCCTCCTGTTTTTCCATTCCTGGACGCCGGTCAGGAGAAGCAGCTCTGGGAGCTGATGGCCACGGTGCCTGCTTCTCAGCCTCCTGGGTGGGCGGCAGTGCTGCACTCAGCCTTGTCATCTTGCATCCTGGGACGCTCTGGGAAGGCCGCAGCATTCGCACGAGAAATGCCGTTGCTTTTCTGGGGGCTCAGGAGATGAGCTCAGAAATTAGCACTGAGCCTCTCCAGAAGCAGCTTCCTCCCTCCCATGGAACTCCACGGTTTCTAGAGCAGGACGTGTCATCCTGATGCCAGAAATGGGCACGGGACCAGTGCTCATAAATAACTGCCAGAAAGCTGGAGTAGCGCCCAGTCATCCTCTTACCTTCAGCAATACAACTCTTCTATAACCATGAAGAAGAGGTAGGATCCATGCTAACCCTGTCTGGATGTTTGCTGCCTTTTTTTTTTTTTAACAGCTCTTCATAACAATGACGATAATCTACTGACTTTAATAAAAGCTGCGGATACTCATCAACACGCCAGCACGAAGCCTTCCACTCGGTGCTACGTTTCAGAAGCCTGCTCCGCTTCCCTCCCCCGAAGGACTGCTTCCATTACAGCCCTTCAGCAGCCTAAGAAAGGCGCTGATGTGTGAGGATGCACTCCTTCTGTGCCACTTCCTAAGGTCACAGGCCACCACCTCTTCCTCCAGAGCCCCATGGCTAATCACACACCACGACACGGACAGGCCCAGCGCACGGACCGAGGTTCTCCCTGCGCAGGCCTCGCCAGGCCCAGGATCTGCCCTTCCTAATCCAGGCAGTTATCGCAGCCCATGCATCGCCGCATGAAAAATACAGAAAAAGCGAGGAGCGGTTCGAGATGCCTGCTTCTCCTCTATGTGCCCCAGCTATCGTTCAATAGCTGTAAATAAAACTCCAGCAGCGGTTTGTTTACAAGCAACATCACGACTGGAACAATAACAGGCCAGTAAAAAAAGCCAACAAGAATAAAATATGAGTCAACTTGCTCTTTGTCAGACTGAGGCCTCGAGATGGGCTCGCTCCGTCCCCCGGGAGCCGCAGTGCTATAAGCACAATAACAGCAGGACATGCCTCATTTCCTTCAACTGCCCGCCATGGCTCTCCCCGAGATGTTTGTAGACTTCCTTCCTCTACGCGTCAGGCTGTCAAACTGTCGTCAGCTCGCGGGACTAATAATATCCTGTTGATGTCTGCAAAGATCCACTTCTTCAAAGAAGAACAATGCCTGCGACTTTGTGCAAGAGAAGAACTCTGCGACAGAGCCATCGGACTTGTCTAAGCCCTGAGGATCACGCCCAAGGAGAGCTGGAGGCTGGTGGACTGGTAACTCCACGATGGAACCACACAAATCATTACAGCTGGAAAAGAACCCCAAGATCCCCAGGCCCAACCCCAGCTCGCCATGCTCACCGACCACGTCCCCAAGGGCAAGATCTCCATGGCTCTGGAACACCCCCAGGGACAGTGACCCCACCACTCCCTGGGCAGCCTGTGCCACTGCATCACTGCTCTCTGGAGAAGAAATTCTTCTGATATCCAGCCTGACCCCCCCCAGCGCAACCTGAGGCCATCAACTTTCACCCTATCGCTGAGGTAGAACACCGACCGAAGAGACTGACAGGAGGGACAACCCTTCAATCCAGAGGAATTACAGCCTCTCCAACCCAATCATCACACCCAACAACACAAAACTGTTTCACTCTCTGCAGGACAGTGCATCCAAGTGATTTTATTTATACAAGAATTGATCCAGTGTGGCTTCACAAGGAACAGCATCCCCATGTCCTCATGCACACGAGCAGATCAGTGCGCGGATCCACGACAGCTCCGCTCACAGCAATGCGGAGAGGGCATCGCCAAAGTGCGTCACTTATTAAAGTGAGCCTCAAGGCAACAGTTGTGATCAAAAAGCAAAAAAAAGTTCATAGATAGCTTACCAAAGGACAAAACCTAAAAGGGGTTTATTCCCCAATTCTAAGATTTCCGGATCTTGTGAGGAGCCCCATCCCCTTTGCCACCCACACCAAATTTTGCATGATACAAGCATTCGTAAACTTGCAAAGCAAAGTAATGATTCAGTAGAAACTTAAGCCCGGTGCAATCTGAAATGAGCACGTTTTGCAGCAGAGAGCAGAAAAAGCAGCCACCAGTTTGCAGCATTTATTTATTTTGTATAGGAAATCTGTGTAATGGAAAACACACACAACCTCTTGGAATTTTCCTATAAATATCTAAGTACTCCCAAATCGCGGAGCAGAATGCCAATACACTCCTCTTCTACTTCTTCCAGGAAATTCTCAATGACTTCCTGTCATGACGTCCAATAATCACGGTCTCTCCCGCAAGGTTCGGTAATTGCTTTGCCTCTAATTCGCGTCCCAACTTTTTTCCCAAGGCTGAGAACTCCTCTCCTCTCACCCACGGCCCGTCCGCACGTTTTAGCTAACACCTCCTCAGCACCGAGACTCGCATTTGCTCTTTTCCCCGGGGATTTCATGCTATTCCACTTTCCCACCACCGAAGCGTACCCCAGCTCTGTCTCACCCAAGGAGCTTCATACAGGTACGCTGCTGCCACTCATGCACGCAAACCCCGGCACCACCAGACTTGCAGCAGCCCTCCCTCCCACGCTCCCTCGCCCGTGGCCACACCGGGATCACACGGGATTCCCAACGTTCCCTCGCACAGCTGCTGACTCTTTTCCCTTTCCACCTCCTCACCAGGTGCCTCACCCTATATATCCACCTCTGTGCCTCTGATTTCTATTGGTTATTTCGACGGATAGCAGAAGTGTCCCCAAGCACGTAGATGAGGCTGCTGCTCCTTGCTGTTCCATGCCCCTACAGGGACATACTCTGAGGAAGTGCAAAGCGCTGCTGCTAACGCTGCAACGAAGCAACCCCTCCCCTCTCCCAAATAACCCTCTGCAGTTACAGCAGCGCTCAGCGCTGGGCTCTGCCCTTGTCTTGGCCTAAGTGCGCTTCATGAAATACACAACAAAATTTGCTCCTGTTCCCGTAAGAAGGCATTAACTCTCAGGTGTATGGGAGGAGGGCTCATGCGGAGGGAGAACTGCAGAGCACAGTTCTGACCTATGACAAATTTGCACCTGTATGGAAGAATAATCCACTTACTCCTGCTTGACCACCAGCACTTTCTGCAGCTTGGGAGACCCAGAAATCTCAGAGGAGGGGATGAGAATTGGGGAACCAACTCCTTTCAGGTTATGCCTTTTGATAAGGTGTTTATGGAATACCGTTTCCTTCAGATTTTTAGTTTATTAATGGCAGCTGTTGCTTTGAGGCTCACTTTAATGCGCTCCGGGCAGAGCGCTCTCCTCTCTGCCCATCAGCCTCTGGAACCCAAGGGCTACCACCGGGCATGGCCAAACCCAGCCTCGCAAAGGGAACCTGTAAACCTTGCTCCGCAGAGATCTGATCCCAAGAAAAAGCCAAATAGCTGCCTTCTTTACACTTCATTCCAAACCAACCCAGCCCACAATTGCTCCTGCCAGCTCCGTTTACCGGTGCTGCATAAACCAGTAGAGAAAGTGATGGTTGTAAAGCACTTCAAACCGGTTTGCAAAGGTCAAGGTTGCTCCAGGAGCGCGGGGTTTGTGGTGGGCCTGCTCAGCACGCGCTTGGCACTGGGGACCGGCGCTAGAAATGCGCTGAAGAGACCTGCACGGAAATGCAGGAGACAAATGCACAGCGACGAGACCTCATCCGCACGCTTCCTCGTGCACCTCCTGTGAGCTCCTCCTAATCAAAGCATTTGTGCATCCTCCAGCTGCATTCGCACAGGCACACTAAGGGCAACGCCAAACAATGTCTGTATGAATGACATACTCCCATTTACATACAGAAGTTAAATGCTATGTGTCTTGCTTGCAAACACCAGCACTACGCGTCTGAACACACATATAAGCACACAACCAAAGATTTGTCTATAATATAGAGCAGCCACTCACAGGGAGCTCCTCTTAGCTGCTAATTGCCCATGCAAAATAATTGGGTAACAAGTCTGTGCACACTACTTACACTGGCAGATCATTACAGATTTCTCCAGATAATCTAATAAAGTACTTTTCAAACGCAGACAATTTGTGCCAATTGATTAGAGTACAAATATAGTTCCTCTTGTCCCTCTTGTTCCACGTGTTTCCTTACGGTTAACTAATTAGTGAGTCTACTTCTTCCATAAAAGAAAACTCCTCCCAGCCACCTCCTGATCCTGTGCTAAAATCACTTGAAAAAATACCTCCTTTACTTCAGAGCTAACCGCACTCCTGCGTGAATTACAGAAAGCGCATCAGACACTCTTCGCGGGAAGAGAGATGACGTCATGAGCTGCAGTGTGACGTCAGCACGGGGAGATCCGGAGTGAAACTGAAGGGAGCTTAGAAATGAGAGGGACTTAACGCACAGGCAGATAGGGACGGGAGAAGGGGGAATGGCTTTAAGCTAAAAGACAGCAGACTCAGGTCAGATGTGACGGGGAAACTCTTCACCCAGAGGCAGCGAGGCCTCGGCACCGCCCAGAGCTGTGGTGCCCCATCCCTGGAGGTGCCCACGGCCATGGATGGGCCCTGGGCAGCCTGAGCTGGGGGGGCACCCAGCCCACGGCGGGGGGGGCTCTGGGGTCCCTTCCAACCCAGCCACCCCATGGTTCCGTGACTCGGCATCAGCACTGCCCCTTGGCTGATGCTCTCGGTGCTGTAACGTCAGCGCGCGCAGCCTGCCCTGCAGAGCCAAACGCAAGTTCCTGCCTCTCGACTCCTCTGCTGAGAAATTTGTTTTCAATTTCCTTAAATCCAGGTATTATAAAGATTGACCTCAATGTAGTCGTTTAAGCTCGCTCCAGAGATTTAGATATGGTTTATGGGCTGCAACATGACTAGTTAAATCAAGCCTTTAATAATCTCCTCTTGGTTCTAATACATTCTGTTCTTCCTCATTTAGAATTTATACTGAGTGCAGGTTTTGACGCTTGAAATGCGTTTTATAGAGAATAAATACAAGTGCTTTTATTTCCATCTAACGCAACCATTCCACCACGGTCCCTTCCCAGCATGGGGAGCGGGAAGATGAGGTGAAGATTCCCCTGTGCTGCAGCATTCCCTTCGCTCCACTCCTTCCTTCCTATTTGCACACTGCGATCCCGCCACCCTTCCGACGTCCACAGGGAGGGAACGGGGAGAAATGATGCTCAGTTTTGAAAATGCACAAAAATACTTTGTGCTCAGCATCCCAAACCAACGCAGCACAAAGGCAGCACCACGCCGGCACTGCAAGAGCTGCAAGGATCTCAGGAGCCAGAAACAAACGGCCTGGAACCACCGGCTGAGCCATGCGATTGATCAGCACGTGCAAAACCACGGCACGCTCCTATGCCGTGAAAACACCCATATTCTTCTCGAACAGCCAAATTAATTTCAGAATTAATTTCAGCGCAGTGCGAGGTTGGACACCCGACCACGGGCACCGACAGTGACTTTGGTTTTCAGGTGACATTCTCCCATTTTCAATAGCTCCTCTCTCCTCGCTCCGTCAAAGCGGGGATGCCAGGGAAGGGGTGAAAACAGACACAGGAAATAATGTCGAATGTGCAGAATAAACGCCTTTGGAGATACTCCAACTCGTTTCTCCGACCTCTGCCCGTCACAACTTTAAACGAAACTAATAACGAGAGCTGGCAAAATGTCCTGACACCGACGCATTTTCATGCTCTCAGCGTGAGGTTTATGCCCTGCACTCCGCTGCCGAGGGCGAGCACGGCGTTAACACTTCAGTGCACCGACTCCCAGCAGAAGTGCACGCTGCTGCACAGCGGAGCCCAGCACCTCCCCTCCAGCACCGCTGTGCAAGGAGCAGTTCATGCCCAGCCACAGACCCTCCTGCATCAAAACGCACAGGTCCTGCAGGAGCGTCTTCACTCGGGAAATTTCAGCACAGTGGGGACACTTTGCAGAAGGGAGAAGCAAGAGAAAACACGGAGAATGGCACAAGCAGCGCTCGCTGCTTAGATGCCCACGTCTGCACTTATTAGGACAATGTGGGAAAAAATTCTCTAGATCGGAGTTTTTAACAGATCAAAAAAAAAAAAAAAGAAAAAAAAAAAGAAAAGCACATTTATATTTTTTTCCTGTCTGCATTTTTTAATAATTTCATTTACAGGCTCAGCAGTTCCTCGTTTGGGAAAGCTGCGCGCACGTCTCATCTCACTTCCCCACAAGCTCAACAGCCACCTGTATTAGAAATGCACGCCAGTAACTTGGCTGGATGCTGGATCGAGTTCAGCGTGCTGAAAATATTCTGAGATCAAACCTCCAAGTTACGCACACGTGTATGCAGAAAGACAGGATCATGAATGCTGGAGAAGGCCCCCGAGATCCCCCAGCCCAACCCCAACCCATCCCCACCATGCCCACGGACCGCATCCCTCAAGAGAGCCGCAGGATCATTACAGAGCATCAACACCGGTTTGCAAAGTGAATACACTATGTACACACACTGCATCTGTATGCATTTATATCTTCCCATGTATACTTTTATACAGACACGAGGCTTCCAGGACCATTAGCAGAAAGCTTCACGCTGCGCTGACGGCGTTGAATTCGGTCACAGTTCCTGTTCTCCTGCTCGGAGTGCTTTGTGTGCTGTGACAGACACCGCTCCACGCAGCGGGGCAGGGGGACGTTCCAGTCTGCCTGGTGCTGCTCCTGTTGGCGTTATTAGATTTCTACTTTTAACGCTGCTGAGCAGGGTATTTTCTTTTCAGAAGCACTCAACATACGCTTAGAACTTCGGCTTCTTTCTGGATCTAAACAAGCAGCAGCTAAAGACCAAATGAAAAAAAGTCGATGTCCAGGCATGGCAAATCGGGAGCTCGTGTTCAGAGCCAGCGCAACCCGCAGTGCAGCAGAAACACCCAGCAGATCCCCGGCACCGCAGCGTGCAGCCAACAGCGTCACTTCCAGCAGCACCAGCCCTTTCCTGAGCACATCTCCCATCTCCATTTGTTCTACCAGCACAGCTCAGTGGCTGACTTGCTCAGGGCCGGAGCTGAAAAACACAGGTTAGCGTATCTCTTATTGCAATCTATCAATAAAAATAAGAGCCGAGTGCACGAGGTTTGCCAGCTCTATCACACGGAGGGACACTGCCACCAAAAACAATCAGCTCAACGCACCAGCTAACACAAGGAACTCGTCGCCCGTATTTTTAGTGCCTCTGCTCATTTCAGTGCGGAACAATTTCATAGGCTTCATCACCAAGTTACTGAATACCGATTTGAACGGCTGGATTTCGCCCATTGTAACTGAATTCTAAATTTCATCCAAATACAAAACTCGCTGGAAATCACAATTTAAAATCATGACCAAATAAAAAATAAGTTATGTTCCCTCTTTTTAATGCAGCACAAATATAAAGATTACCTATCTGAATTAGCACCGTAATTGCTGAAATGCAAGCGATACACAGAGGATGACTGTTTTCTGGAATAACAACCATAAACAGTACAAATGCAAGAGAGCTCATATTCATTGTTCAGACCTGTGCCTTAGCTCCCTCTATATTAAATCCCTCCTCCTGGAACATGCTCTTGCCCTGCAAAGCCTGGGCTCCAAGGACATGCCCTACAAGAGCGAGACCAACAGGCTGCAGCTGGAGCAGGGCTGAGGACAGGCAGCCTGAGGGATAAAAGGCAGCAGGGGAAAGAGGATGGCAGGAGGAGAAAGCTCCTGGCACACCGAAGGCTGGGATAAGCCATGCAGGGGATGCTGAGATGTGTCCTCGGGAGGACAAAGAGCCACCAGTGGAAGCCGGCAGCCCAGAGCACGGGCACAGAGGTTCAGCATCCTGAAATACCAGATGTTATGAGACTGGAATTGTGAGCAGGCAAACTGCTCGTCTTGTGTTGCTTCTGCACTTCCACTTGGCCAGGACCACGAAGCGCAGAGCTATGCTCAAGAGTAAAATCCTGGGAGAAAAAAATGCCACGCGAACATCTTTCCAACAAATTGCAGGAAAAAAAAAATACACTTGGTTCCATGTGAATTTTAGGTGCAGCTCTGGAGTATGGGGCTCACTCGTTCCTGTTTGGGGAAAGTGTCTCAAGTTCACCGCTCTCCAAAAGCCCTGACATGAGAGGGGAGGTGTTTGGGGAGGCTGGGTTGGGTTGGGTTGGGTTTGGGAGGAACTCTACAGAACTGAGGACTGCAATAAGCCAGCAGCAACCGAGGCCAGAGAAGGTCTCACTCGCCCTAGGAGAGGAGGGAGTGGGAGACCAGAGGTGCGGAGACAGCCACTGCACACTAAGGAAGATGAAGAATCTATTTAAAATTGAATGAGAAGTCAGGATAAATTAGAAAAATGATCAAGAAAGAAGACTGCGCTTTCAAGAGATGAAATTAGTAATTAATCCCCAAAATACAGCTCCTGTTGAGGGAAGTGTAAGAATCCAGAAGCACCCACAAATGACAGAACAAGACGACGCGAATCCAATCAGTCTGACCTTGTGTAGAACAAGTGCAGCCAATGCAGAGGCCAGAGGGAGGGCCAAGGAGTAACTTGGAAATCATCTTAGAAAAGATGATTTTAATATCATTGGGTAATTGCTAACTAGAAAATGAAGGTACACACAAACAGGCTGCCCAGGGAGCGGTGGAGTCCCCGTCCCTGGAGGAGTTCCAGAACCACGGGGATGCTGCACTTGGGGACATGGTAAGAGGGCACGGTGGGGTGGGCTGGGGTCGGGCTCGGCGATCTTGGAGGGCTTCTCCAGCCTTCATGATTTGATGGTTAAGACGTAACATGCCTACAGTCAAAGGGTATTTTTGTAAGACATTTCTTACCTCCAGTCTTAATCTGCGAGCAGGCAGCACGCAGGAGGGCTCCAGGAGCAGAACTGATGCTTCTGCTTAGCTTGTTAACCTGCCTAAGGATAACGGGACAATTTCTTAAGAGCATTTTAACTAAGTTGTGTGAATGGTCAACCCGGGCATTAAATTAACTAAACAACAAGAAATCATCAATGAACGGTGGCAACCAGAACGTAGATTTTCCGGCAGCTGCGAGGCGCTGCCGGGACGCGGTGGCTGCCTACAGGATTCATCAAACTGCAGCCCTGGGATCTCTGCCCTAACTGAGATCTCCGCACACTGCATCACCGCTGGGCTTCCATTTCCACTGTCACATCCAACATCACGCCAAAGTCGGCACGGTTAGAAAATCTGAAGTATTTGGTCAAGTCCCAAGTTTTTATGTTGCCTTCAACAGAGCTGAGTTCTTGAGCGCTCCGCCAGCAGCTCCCAACAACTGAACAAAACTGAAATATCTAAACAACTAAAAACAGTAATCACAGCAAAGGGAGCACAGCGCAAAGCACCCACCAACGACGGAGCAGCTGTGAACTCCAGCTCAACAAACTCTTGTGCTGAGGCATCCCCATCTCAGCCCGAGCTGCCTGATCAGCACAAGGCCATCATCCTTCCAATTGCAAAACCTGACGCAAGCTGGGGATGACAGTGATTTTTTTGTTAAAACCGAAGTGCCCACACGGGTACGGCCCCTCCCCAGCTCCAGCAGCAGGGAAGCAGCGCTGCACGGCGGAACCAGACCAAAGGCACTGAGATTGCTATTGGGCTTTGCATTGACTGTAAAGGGGTGGATGGCATCCGAGCGCTTGGGAAGGAAGGCAATAAAATGCATTTCTCTTGCAGGCAAATCTTGTAACAGATAGAAAACAATCTCAGCCTCTCGCTGAAGGCGCACTCACTAATTGAAACAGAAATAAAATGAGGAATAGGAAAGAGATGAAGCTACGAAGTCATGTCTTGGTGTCCAATTAGTAGGTAGGGAGTTAAATTATCAGTTGAAGACATTCCGTAAGTTTCAATGTTTAAAATTGGAAGGGCAAAAACATGCTGCAGAACTGCTGCCACCTGGCCTTGACGGCACAATCCAGAGCACTCCCTACTAAAATAACTCTTTACCCCTAGGCATGCCCAGTGACAAATACAAGGAAAGCCAGACAGAGCCCTAAGAAGTGTTCAAGAAACGTCTAGATGCTGTGTTGATTGAGAGACATGGTTTAGTGGGGTTATTGTTGGTGGGTGGATGGTTGGACTGGATAATCTTGTAGGTCTTTTCCAACCTAGCTAACTCCATGATTCTATGATTCTAAGTGCCGGTGGGGACCTGTCCGTCTCCTGGCCAGGACAGCCACGCTGCACCCAGCTCCGAGCGCCCTGGCTCCCGGATGGCGCCCACTCCGCTCCCCCGCAATGCGCACAGACCTTCCCCAGGCATCGCTCTGCCGGAACCTGCCTGGAACATGCCATGCAATGACCCACGTTTGCTGTTCCCTATCGAACCTCAGAATCATTAAGGTTGGAAAAGACCTCCAAGATCCCCAAGCCCAACCCCACACCACCCCCACCGTGCCCACTGACCACGTCCCGAAGTGCCACATCTCCATGGATCCTGAACACGGCCAGGGATGGGGACTCCACCACCTCCCTGGGCAGCCTGTGCCAGCACCTGACAACCCTGCCAGCCCTTCCACCTTGCTGTGTTCCACAGGCACCATTCCACGCTCCACTTCCCTTCCCCCTCCCTCCACAGCCCTACACCACCGCACTCGGCCAGCAGGACCCATAGGGTCTGGGTACCCTCAGCGCTCCCGGTCCTTGTACCCACTCTGTACTCCCCAGGCTTTTTTTTTCATGTCTTAAAAAGAAAGGTACAGATAACCATGCTCCCACTTCAAATGCCTTGTTTTTTTTATCTTGCTGCTATTGTTCCACTTTTTTTGGTTTAAACATAGTACGACAAACTCATCAAAATTGCTAGGCAGATAAAATATCTGTAATTGTGCTCTGATGTTCTCTAAATGACAGGGCATGCACGTATTTACCGCTTAGAACTGAAATAACAACAATTAATTTGCATAGTGCGTTGCACTTTGCACGCTGCAGAGCACTCCAGAGCTCATTTTAAAAGCCTGCGAGGTGGGCAGATAGTGCCACTCCACAGAACTAAGTGCCATCAGTTTTGCGGACAGCAGTGCACCTGGCTTTTCATTCCTCGCAGCCACACAAGTTAAGTCCTCCAGAGTCACTGCTGAATCAAGCACAAATGGGCTAAGATACGCCCCCAAACCTGCAGTGCAAAATGCAATAATTTCATCTTCCTTGCTGCCAGCCTCAGTTATACACTATTCAGACTTGTAGACAAAGGCTCGTGCTCCATGCCCATGCAAGAAATGCCCCGTGCCCACCCTGACGCACCGGCAGGAGGGAACCGCTCTGATTTCAAGCTGCAGAGCTGCACGAAAGCAAACGGAAATACATTCTCCTAGTGCAGCAGAAATATGCAAGTGTGTGAGTCAGTAGTTCCAAAAATACATTTCATAAGCTGCAGAACAGATACGTATGTTGCCATGGCACTTAAGCAAAAATTAACAAGTCTCAAGCTTGTTTCGTGTATGAATCAAATTCCAAGTGATCGTAGTTTCCCCTCTACTCAGCTGCTTTATTGCTTGCACGCTAAGGTCAGTTTTGCCACTGATTTCATTTGTTTCTTTTCCAGACTCGGCTTTCAGAGCTGAAGGGCATTTAAAGGTGCAGAGAAGTGCTTAGCAGGATGTTCACAAGTGCCTCGATGCCTGCCTCCCAGCAATGGCTTCTTTCAATCCTATTAGGTACCTGTCTGCAAGGCCGGGCACCTGATGCCTGCACAAATCCGGCTGGTGGAGCGCAATCTGCACGGCGACGGCTAACGAGAGCTCTGCACAACCTGAGCAGGAGGGAAGCAGCCCCGAATGAACGCTTTGATTAAATTATCTCCTGCACACAAAGAGCAAGGTGCACTTAGGTGGGCGTTAACACAAGGAAAGAGAAAAAAAGGAAAGGAGGAAGAACAGAAAGCCAGCGTACTAATCGGGGCTCTCATTCACATCTGGTGACACCTGGAGGTGCTCCAGCAAGACTGACATCCTCCGCAGACGGCAGCGGGAGCAGAATCTGGGCAGGATGGGGCAGGGCAGCGCCGCGGCAAGGGGCTGCAGACCCCCGCCACCCTCCCCAGAACTGGGAGAAGAGCAGAAAACCGCTGTGCCCAAAGGCACGTGCACCAAGACGCACATCCGTCCTCGGGATGGAGATGCGTGTTTATAGCTCCGTGCAAACTATTTTCAGACAGCCCGGCACCTGCCTGTGCCAGCTGCACACAGCCACGGCAGGATGCTTCCCAAACCCAACCCTTGGAAGCCGGTCCAAAAAAACTCTCCCAGAGACGCACACGCGCGCTTGCGATGGCACGGGCCACAGCCCAAGCCCCAGCGCTGCCGGTGCCGACCGGCCCCAGCCCTGCCCACCACTGCCTGGCAGCAACCCCACGGAAAGGAACCCCAACCCGTCCCACCAGCACAGCTCACGGGACGCCAAGGGTCTTCAGAGCCGCAGCACCAGCCCCGCTGCACCGCGTCGGCTTCCCGAGGACAGCGCAGACCCTGCGCCCGGCGCTCCTTTCAGCGCACGTTTGCGGCTGTTCATATTGAGTTAAAACCTTTCCATAAATGAAAGCGCTGGAGCTCTCAATATGCAGCGTGCGGTAACGCGAACACAAATACGCTTCCCATGGGAGTAAACTTAGCAGCCGAGCCGGGGAAGAATCCTTACTATGCAGAAGATAAAGGCACCTTCCGCGTGTAGAGGGAAGCTATGGAAATTGAACTCCTCGCAGTCTTCCTCGAGCTCTGAAGGCTTCAAATAAAGCAGAGGACCAGAGGGCTGGGTTTTTTTATTTCTTTATTTTCTGGCAAACGTTGAATAGAAGGTCTAACAAAAATGTTCAGAAATATGCAAATAATTTCTCAGCAATTCACTTGTTTTTGAAGACGCGTGTCACCATAATCATGCATCATAAATCAAAATTAGGTGAGAAAAATAATAAATTAGCAATTTTCAGAGGCTTAATAATCTTGCCTTTATCGTTCACTCCACCATACCAGCACCATTCCTACATTAACAGCCCTTCCCTCAAAAATAGACATAACACTAGCGTAACATTTCCTGCTTTCAGGGTGCTGGTTGGTTGGGTTTTTTTTTCTGAAGGATGTCAAGAAACAACTCCCAGCCAGCGCTCCCACCGCTCACAGCCGAGGCGGCGGGCAGGGGCGAGGGAAAGGACGGGAGCCCCGGCACCGCGGAGCCCCGAGCCCGTCCAGCCCAGACCCAGCGCATCCCGCTGACCAGCCGCTCCACAAACGCACACCAGCCACGGAGGCAGCATCCTGCCCGCAGCCTGCGCTCGGGACCACACCGCGCGCTTGCCAACAGCAGCGAAGCCACAGGTTACTTGTGAGCCGACCTGGAATCGGCGCGTGCCTCGACTTCATTTTTACTGACCTGCGCTGCATTTTCATGGCGGCCCCTTGGCCACGAGGTGACGGTGACTCAAGGAACAATACCACCCCGACAGCCCCCCCAGAGAACCCCGAGGTGGGTTTTGCCCGGCGCATTCATCACGCTAACGTCGGATTTTAGAAGACTCGGATGAGCGTTTCATAAGCGGTGAAGAATGAACAATACGAGAAGTCCTCCCGCTCTCATCCTTCAGGAAGGCGTGGGTGGCAGCTCCGCGCTTTCCACGTGCTCTCTGCCTCTTCCCTGCGGTTCCTGCCTCCTCTGGCTCCCACCGGCCCCAAACCCCGCACTCTGCACCCCCCAGGAACTGCTCCCTCTTCTCAGCTCAGTGCCCGCCGCATGTCACGAAGAACGTTTGCTTGCTGCATCTCATCTGAGTGTTTCTGGAGGTGAAGCACGGTACCGCCCTGGATCCCTTCCCTTTGTTTTCCTCTGCCTAATGATAGTGGCCATCGTGGGCGGGCGAATTCCTTTCCGAAAGGGAACAGAAACCCAGAAGTCGGGGACGGAGAATTGAGATCACCTATGGCCACGAATGCGATTGCCGTTGCCTAAAATATCCCTCGCAGTAGGATTTCAACTATATTCAAAACTCAGCTTCTACATAATAGCACTCTTAATAACAAACCTATTTTTTCCCAGCAATCCTTCCCCAGCTCCCCCTGTGCTATCCCATCTCTGCTCTCCAACCCCCACGGCTTGATTTCTTTGCTCAATGTGACATCTGTCCACGCTACATCGCAATATCCTTGGGCGACGGAGCATGCCTCCTCACGCATCCATAAACCCCCAGTGCAAATGCAGCAGTACCCAAACAAACAAGCAAGCCCTAATAACTCTCAGCGGGGGCAGCCGTGGCTCTGCACCATGGCTCCGTGCCCACGGCCAGGTCTGCGCGGGCAGGACCCGCCGCCGTCACGTGGGATCCTCCTCAATGCATAAAGGCTCCCTTGTTGGGCGAAGTTTGTTCACGCCACAGTCCCAGCCCCACATCTGGTGCTCGCAGTGACCAAAACATTCCTTGTTAGCTTCCCAGTAAATAAATTATTTTCTACAGAAACACTCCAGTGACTAAGATGAAAATAGTGTGGAAAAGGAAATGTGCCGGACCATTTATACTGTTTTTATATGTCGCTTAATGGGCAGAGAGCTGCTGAATACCAGGCTGCAGTTCAATTGAAGTGTTCCACTGTCATCACCACCAGCTGCAGAACCACCGAGACTGAAACACAGCCCTGCCATTCAGGCTCATTTCAGCCATTGTTGCTCATAATATGATCTAAAGGAACATTTGCAGGATTTCATAGAAAGTTTAAATGTTGTTTGATGAGAGCCATTAGATATTTAAATCCAAAATGAATGACATACAGTAGCTAGAGAAGCAATCACAGCACACCTAAAGTGGAGCAGTAACTGCGTGACTACCATTGCTCTCCTTCCGGGCTACCAGCCGTGGGGCACGCGGCACCGCAGTGGCCAGGACAAGCCCAGGCCAACAGCAGCCCATGATGCAGGTGTTCCTCTTCCAGAGAACCAGTTCCATACATCTAGAGCACAACACAAGGGAGATACCAAACAGAGAGGCATTTCTCACTCTTTTTCAAAGTCATCCCATTGAAACCCTGCAGAAGATATACACCCAAAGAACGAGCGGTGAGCTCACCAAGCCGCCGTCGTGGAAGCCCACCCTTCGCACCACTCTGCAGCTCAGGAAAGGACGCTAATTTTTTCCTCTCCCATTTCTGCCCTTCCCAATCCTTTCCTACTCTTCTAATTTGAACAGTATTTCATAGTTTTTTAACCTCTTCCTCGTTATTTCTCAGTCCTGCCTCCACAAAAATAAGCCTCAACCAACACGCTGTTCCTTTTCTTATTTCACTTTTGCTCTTCTCTCCATTTCCACACTCTCTTTTGGGGACCAAGAGACGCTTTCTTGTTTTGGTTGTTTGGTTTTTTTTCCCCTCCTCCTCATCAATCCATGAAGCCAGACCATGGCCTTGTCTCCATTTGACAATGCAATAACTATCCACTTCTGGGCACGTCGTTCACCTGACCTTCATCCATGTCCCCAGTCAGTCCCTTCCCCACCCAAAGCCACAGTTCATCATTCCTTACTCCCCAAACCCACCCACCCACAGCTTCAGGCCAGGCACACTGCTCCTCCCACCTCCCTGCCCATCCTCTGCTTCCCCTCCATGCACTTCCATGATATCCAGGCCACTCAAGCCATTTTAGGATTCCACTGTCTTTTTCCCCAGTTTGCACCACTCCTCACCGCCCAACACCAGCCCCTACGCTGACCCCAAACACTCTTTCTCCCCTCCCACAACCCCAAATCCCCCCCAAGCACTGCTAAGCTCCTGCACCCTCGCAGCCCCCTGTCCTCCTTCCCCCCACCGACTCATTGCTGTGCTGAGCAACTCTGGCCCTCTGCTCTTCCGAGCGTCCCGATCTGCCCACCCATCTGCTCCCCATGGTTCTGCACCGCACTCTGCAGCTCCTGGGGAGGGCTCCTTCTCTTCCTTCCGGGCTCGCTCAGTCGCTGTGGGGTTGCAGCTCAGGATTAGACCACGTTACCATTAGGATTTTTCAAATAAATAAAGTCTAGATTTCACTTGCATCCAACTCGTCAACACTTTTATTTTGCATTTTAACAACAATAAATCTCTTCAATCAAAGCAGCAAATCTCAGGAATATTTTTCTCGGTCTACTCTAAAAACAACCCAACTTTGATTCCTGGGAAATTCTGTCCAGAATGGGGCTGGAGGGAAGCAAACAATGACAAAACATAGCAAACAAGACTCTTCTCAGACAAAGACAGAAAAACAACAGTATTCTTGCTTCCTGGTTACTTTTGTCCGAACGTTTTGAAGAAAAAAAAACAAAGATAACAGCAACGCTGACAAACTTCACGCGAAGGAAGAAGAGGATTTCCTTCGCACTCCTTGTCCTGCTCCAGGTCTCTGCCCCTCCAGATGAGCAGAGCTGGCCAGGGGCACGCACACGTGTCCAGCTACTCACACTGCAGGGGAAATGTCCCCATGTCAATGCACGTTATCTGCTGCAAGGCCCAGGAACAGGTCGGAGCAGCAGCGCTGCTGGCACAGGGACAAGCGGACCCACATGGAAAAAGGATTTGAACTATTTTGGTTTCCGCTCGGGACAACTGCTCGGAAAAAAAAAAAAATTACCTGCTCTGAAAAGGACCTTGGACGTTCAGTAGTGATGAGAAACGCCATGCAGCAGAGGAGCAGTAACTTGTTCTAAGGGATGCTCACAGCCTAGCCTGGATGGAGAACGGCACAATAGCATCAAAGAGCTACGTTGACAAAGAGTGAGAGCTCTGCACTGAAAAAAAACAAATCAACCTAATGTTCTCTCTACAGAAATGTAACCTCCTTACAATTGCTCTTGCCCGCTGTTGTTTGCTTCACGCCCTGCAGACAGGACAGTTAATTTCCTTCCACTCACAGTCAGGTTGATTTTAAGTAACAGAAGTAACATTCCCTGAGCATTCCAAAACCTGTCAAATGCTGCAAGAACTGACGTACGGGGCAGAACTAACCACACAGAGTTCATTTTCAAAATGCATTTCAAGCATTCCTCCATTCCAGCTAATGAGTTTTACGTCGTGCATCCTTCCTGGGAGCACCCTCGCCTCACTGCTTTGCTGAAGCAGAAGGAAGAACGCAGCCCACGCAGGGCATCACCTCGCCATACCTTGGCCTCTTACAAAACACGCCATTTCCCAAAAACTCCTCCCTCCTACAAAAAAGAGTGCCCTAAACCAGTGTAGTTTGAAGGAACTGCCAGCTGCATTAGGACAGTTTGTTTCAGTGTTTAATTTGTAAGAAACGCAAACTATTTGCTCGCATGCGCCACAGCACAAGAGACAGCCAACGGTACTTCACAGCAGCTCAAACCCATGATTTAAATCACAGAGCAAAAGACTCAATTAAGCTTTTCAGCATTTTTAGGCAAGTATTATAGGTAAACCCTTAGCCCGCTAGCGGGGTCCCTTCTGTCCACAGTGTCACCGTGTCCCTACTGCCACGCTGAGCCAAAGGGGAAGGGTCAAGCATTGTCCCCACGGCTGCACACAGCACCGTGACTTCGGAAAGAAGCCTGTTAAAAATAAAACCTCTCTTCCTCAGTACCACCCTCTCGTGATTTGTAATTAATTCAGACCTCTCACAGTTTTTCACTGTGAATCATTCTATGGTAATTTTTAATTTTTTTTTTTTTTTAACCTCCTGAAATTCAGAACAGGAAAAAAAATCTAAAAAATACCTGATTCACTCTCTACATTGCATGAACTGCATGGAAAAAAAGCAAAAAATAACCAGTACAACGTTCTCGAGACTTTCTCTTTTACTTCCACTATAATCCTGAACGTCATTTTCCTTCACTTTAAGCAAGTCTTCCACCTGATATTATCTCATTAAGCATCGCTGGAGAAGAAAAACAACCCATTTGCAGGATAACATCCACTTAGGACTAAGTCCCTCCCAGGCTTGAAACAAAAGTCACCATCCAAGAAAACACAGACATTTATCTTGCTCTTCCTGACACAGAAGAAAGTCCTGCAAGACCTGAGCTCCAAGTCCACAGCCACGGACTGCCACAACGCTACGAATTAATCCAGGAATTACCACCTCCGTGCTGCGTGTGACAGCCCCTGCGCTGCAGACGAGCGCCGCTTTGAAGGAAAGAGAAAAAATTACAGATGGTGCAAGGAGAGCCGCCACGGCAATTTGTCCATTAATAAAACAAAGGCAGAAGGCCCCAGCCCAGAGCTGAGCCCCCCGGCACAACTCACCCAGGCGCACTTGCAGCCCCACAGCACCTTGGGACCCACAGCCCCCACGGGGACATCCCTCCAGGAGCCCCACGGCCGTGGGGCCGTGGCTGACCTGCGGGAGGACCCGGCCTCCATGAACCCCCACAGAGCTCCCATCAGGCGCGGCCCGCAGCGAGCACCCACCGTGGCTGGGAGAGCTCAGAGGGCCCGGTCTGTTTGGGAAGTGATAGGAACCTCTGTCTGCAGATAAATATTATGAAAGTTTAAAAATATTTTTCTTTCAACCAAAATAAAGACTTGGTGGCCTCAGCGCACCTGTAACCCAGGCCTGGCTCCCTGCACCTGGCTGCAGCTGGAGACGGAGCAGCTCCAGGAGCCCCCAGCAGCCAGCACAGACCCAGCGGGATGCCGGGCCCACCGAGACCCCCAGGTGTGGGGCAGGAGGAGCCCCCACAGCCCCACACCGCTACGGAGGAGCGGGCACGGCTGCGCTGCGAGGCACAGCCCCACTCCCACTGAGCGCCGGGACCCTGCTGGGTCCCACAGCCTTAAATGAAAATGGGATTTAATCTTGGACATTTATATGAAAAAGGGCAAGCGAAAAAAAATCCTGGTGCTTTTAGTCCCTTTTCAATAAGTTATATCAAATAATGTCTTTTGCTAACTACATTAGAGAGCAATTATGACTTAATGGCTGTCTAAATCCATTATCAGTGTACATTTAACCTTTCAATATTTAAAGATAATATTTAATTTGAGCAAATTAATGGACTGCCTGTGAGGCCAAATATATCTATTTAGTCTTTCTGGTTTTCCATCAGTGATATTTCTCGCTAGATATCAACTTCTGCGACAGGCAAACTGCTGAAGTTGTTCCCTGTGTTCGTACTTAAATGAACGCTAATAACTCGGTGCTAAAATGGCTGGACTAGAAAGCAAAATCTTGAAAAAACAGCGGGTTTATCTGCTGTCGCTATTAACATTATTTCCACACCACACCACACCACTCCACTTGCTTTTGATCCCCTAGAGAAAATACATTTCCACAATTTTCTATGTTCTTAATTACTGTTACCTTATTTTTATTATTTTTTTTTTTATCATTCCCATCTTTTAATCTCTGGCTTACAAAACCATCTCTGTACAAAGTTCCTGTTTCCACGAAAATGAACGCCATGGTGTTTATGAACTTAAGACTCTCTCAGCACAGAATTCCTATTTCCATTTAACTTACACACGTCGGAAAACAAACAAGCAAACGAAGCCTGATTACCCAAAGACCAAAGGATTCATGAAAGACCCTGCTCCTTTCATATCACAGTTGCCATGGAGTCTTCCTGAAATTTCAAATTAAAATGTACACTTCTCAGCACCAATTCCCCTGCTCGTTCCAGTGACCAAAAACCACTCATTATTTAAGATGGCAAATCAAAAGCGGTTTTAATCACCTTTATCCCACCTTTCTTTCAGCTGGCTAAATCAACAGCCAGGTTTTCAGCGATGAAATTCATCCTCTTCCAACTCACAGATAACATCGTGTGAAATTCAGATCGCTTACTCAGATGACTAATTATATAGCAAGGAAAGCTATAACCGTAAATATAAGACACGGATACGGAAATTTCAGTTTAAGGGGAAAAAAAAAACTGTATCTTCATTTCAGAGAGACTGCAATTCAATTTCGAAAAGGAGGGAAGAAGCAGGGAGCACCTTAAAATACATCCCTCCTCACCATGCAACCAGCCAGGCATGATGCTCTGGTGATGTCATCCTCAGAGTCTCTTTTCTCTTAAATAAAAAGGTGATAACATTCAAAGTTTGCACTATTTAAATAAACATAGGCAAATTATTGCACTTCACCAATGCAAGCCTGTAAGTGACTGCAAATGCATTATCATGTCAAAACCTGGTGGAGCTCCAGAACTAGGTTGACATCTTATTCACATATTGAAAGGTTAGAGGTGTTCCTCTGCGAATAAGGCACTTTAAATATAGTTTGACTTTGCACATTGTGCGCACTTTCGATTCCATGGTACTACTTATCGGGTTCTGTGACAAAATGCAAAAAAGTTTTTTAGTTGCATGAGTCTGGCATGGATCCACCGAATTTAGTAACGCTGCAGCCAACCCAAGCCATTGTGTACAAGCAGAACCCAGACTGACAACACGCAGCAAATGGGCGTGATCCCTTCTCCTCGCAAAGCCAACGGGACCTTTCCTTGAGTGGAAATCCTTCGGATTTGGACGAGAGTTTAAGAAAAATCCCGTATAGATTACATCTTGACCCTGAGCAATAAAGAAGGTTTAACAGCAGCAGAGCTGCTTATGCCACCATTCACACACCCTCAGACACACAGCGCGTGACTCCGTGTCCTCACTACCAAGCGCTGGGGCAGCGCGGCTGCATCCGGGGTCAGGATTTCAGCTCCAATCGGGAGACAGGATTTACCTGTTTTAGTCGTAATAATGAAATGGATTTTAATCTCCTGCATATACAGTCCTCTTAAAGCCCCACAAATCGACAGGTTAGGCAAGCAAGTTAACTTATTTTAGCAACAAGGTTTTGAAAACAAGCAGCAAAAACCTGCTACGCAGATGCACGTGTACGTATGTATGTATATGCATTAGGAATTTCCACAAAGGAGCCCCACCTCACTTCTACAACCTAAGGGAAAGCCGAAGTATTTCATCCACAAGCTGCAAAGGAGGATTTTCCCCCCCCACCCAAAAAAAAGTGCAGAACCCGGAGCTTCTACAGAATAAAAGCAGGAAGGGCACGGCACACCAGCCTCCAACCATCTCCTTTCAAAGCATGGAAACCTCCCCTTCACCCCTTCTTACCTGCAGAGACTGCAGCTGCCCCAATACCCAGACCCCCGGCACCCAACCCAGCCTGCACAGAGCCCACCCAAGAGGCACGTTCCTGCAGGGCTCCCTGGGAGGGGACAGATGGAGACGGAACATGCCATCAAAGCGCTGGAACAGGCACCAGCGAATGTAAACTGGCCACGTTGAGATTTTGTCAAAACATTACAATAAGACTTCTGGCCATCAGGACTGAGATGCTGGAATGCTATTCCAAGACAACTTTTGGATCAAAAATCCTACAAACTGTAAGACAAGAGTATGGCAATGTAAGCAGCACCAGGCACCTGGACCTGCTAATCCTAAACCTCCCTTCCAGGCCCGGCTTCCTTTTAAACACGCTAATAAATGGCACGGATGAACATCCCTGTGTTTGAAGCACTGAAGAAACACTCCGCAATGCAAGTCTCTCAAGAGGAAGACCAAAGACTGGCAACCAAAGACCACGGGATGATGAGCTGTGAGTGGCCAGCCAGCCACCTGAAGGGGAACAGCTCAAGAATGTGGGTCACTCGTTTCTAACAAAGCCATTATATAAGAGAGCGTACTTTAGTTGCGCTGTCACTTCTGAGACACAACAGGAATCCCAGCTGTTCGTGGATCTTATGCTACAATACCTCACAGCTCACATGGAAAATCCAGAACACAAGGGGATGGCGTGCAATGGCATGTGAAAGAGTACAATCCCCTTCCAGTCCTCCTGCCGGAGTTTGGTTTGAACCAAGCACCAACCAAACACCTTCAGTATGACCACTGCTAGCTCTTTGGAGATACACATACAAATAAATACGTATGTAACAGTTGGTTTTGTCCAGAAAGGACATTGTAAATCGTCTGCTGAAATGCTCCTGAGAGAAGAAAGGAAAAAACCTGCAGACAAAAACGGTTTCGAGTTCATTGAGAAGCGCTGTCTTTAAGCAAAGAAATCCTTCTGGTTTGGAACTGGCGTTTCTTCCAAGAAAATAAATGTTTTGCTCCTTCTCTGACACAGGCGGACAACCCGAGGGGCTGCAGGAGCATCTGCATGACCAGAGCCCCCGGCTGCCCTGCTCCTGCCTGGGTCCCTGCAGCTCCGCACAGCCCTGCCCATCCCACGGGACGCCCGGCCCCAACCCTGGGGAGCCCTGCTCGCTCTGAACCACGTCCTCAGGCTATCTCAGCCCAATGGGAATAGGTACTCCACTCAGTGGGGAAAGTAATTCTGCCTGCAACCTAGCATCTGCTGACGACTACAGAGCAGACACAGAGGCTCTGTTATAGAGAGAGCTACCTTCAAACCCTAGGGAGAAGCGCGAGACCTTGACCTGCACAGCAGACACGCCACCAGGTCCCTCCCCGCGGGAAGTTTGTCTCTAGCTCAGCTCTTTCCAGGGAAAAATACCACCGAGGCTCAGTCAAAAGGGAATTACTGGTAAGCTTCTTAGGTGCAAGCTCCGAGTCAAAATTAATCTTGAGACAATTAGATTCAGCTCTATTCAGCAGAAGACAGTTAAGCCCAAAGCTGTAGAACCCAACACCAGTGAAAATGAGCTTTGCTGAACGGTGCAGCTAGGGGAAGCGGATGAGCAGTGCTTCACGGAGCAGGAACCACGTAAGAACTGAATGTCTGGAGGACCAAGTCTACGTGGGAGCCCTCTGGCAACCACCAGGACCAGAGAAAAACAAACAAACATTGTTATGCCTTAGCAAACCTTATTAATTTCAGAAATTGCAACCTCCAAAACCAATGCCAACAATTAGGAATCAGAGATTGTCCTCTTGTTGTCATCTTAAAAGCTCAAAGAGGACTGCATCTACGGACCTAAAAGAAGATAATTGTTGGTTAGACTTCTGTTTGTGACCATCAGAAATGTTACCTTAATTTGGCCTTAATGACCCATAATCTCTTTTAGCATATGGCTTTTAGAATGGTTATTATTCAGCTTGATCTATGGCTATAATGGAGCAGAACAGAACTGTGGGTATAATTAAAATAAGTTCCTGTAAAAGTGGAATATGTAGTACATTGCTAATGTGTAAATGACTAAATAACTTAATTAGGTGAAATGAAGTGCACTTATAACCACAGATGCTTAAGCCAAATCATAATAATGTTGTGTATGTGAATATATTTTTTTAAATATGTTTGTAACCCAAACAGTAGGACAAGGAAATAGAAAGCACACATCAGCTATTAGAGTGGCAGTGTGTTTTTTTCTAAAGGGAAGTTTTCTTTGCAAATTGATGTGAAGCTGGTAGAGAAACAACGTTTCTACATCACTTTAAAACACTGGCAGGAAACAACTTGCGTACAGGTTGTTCCAGTCCCATCAAACAGCAACGTCTAAAGCAGAGTACGTGAGAAAATAATTCTTCTGGGCAAGCCCGAAAGAGCAAATAAACAAACTGAGCTCTCCTTCTCCAGGCCCGCCAATTTGGATCTCGCTTTTCCACTCCTGCACCTATTTCCTTCATTATCAGGAGTAGGTAGGGCAATGGAATGTACAAATCTGCAGAACACAGGCAGACAAAGAGCCCAGTGCTTCTCACAGGGAAGTCAGCAGGAAAATTCCCATTGCTTTCAACATCCCAAAGTCTGGGTTCCAGCTCAGGGGGAGAAGCACGTAAAGTGCACTTGACGATTCAAAACATGGGCCTGATCTTGACAGTCTTCCATCTGAGACTGTCAAACTGAATACGAGCAGCTCTAAAAATCACTTACAGCACTTGTACTCATTGATTCATCCATATTCATTCTTCCTCTCTCACTGAATCCTTACTGTAGGTGAATGTAACATAACCATGAGCATGATGAGGAGATGAATAAGACAAATTATTGAATGTGCTCTTGAAGGAGGCTTCAGCCAAATAAGCAACCAGGAAATGTGTACTTTAATTTTACAATGAAAGATAAAAAGGATGAGTACAGGGCGGCATCGTCACAAGCAGAAGAGCTGGCACGTCCTCCTCCCAGAAAGCAACGACGCTCCCCACTGCCCCAACCAGAACGCAGACATGTCAGACTGCAGCCTAAGAGCTCCCCAGAAGAATGCTCGATCCTTGGGTAACACGGCAAAACTCTGGGGGTGCTGGCAGAATTACGCTGATTTATTCCAGTTGCGGAGCTGGCAGGTTATGTAAACCCCCCACCACTTCCTTCCGCGTGTTATCTGTTATCTTCCTCTTACTCAAAAGAGAGACAGGGTTACCAAGCCACAACGCCCAGAAAACGTTTCCCCATCAGTTGTTTAACTTCCTCACATTTATTAATTAGCTGCTTCTAATAAGCAGGAGCCAGACTCAAGAAGTGTGAACATTCCCTGGAAACGCGGTTTCAGCAGCGCTCAGGAATCCAGCACGAGGCAGCAATGGCCAGAATTTCTGATGATGGGCTACGAGGAACTTTCCCAGTTCCACCCATCACTACATGAGGTGCTCTTCCTTGAAGTCCTCTCAGGAAACCGATTAAATTCGAAAAAGATCAAAACCCTTTCCAGCCTGAAAATAATTTGCAGCTGCTACAATGAACGCAGGAGCGCAAAACAGCTCTTGTATGTAAGCAAACCCACCTTAAGGCAGAACTTAGACTGAATCTGAAGTCCTGGAACAACCATTTGGAAGCTGCTGCTATTAGTCACCGAGTTGGAATAAAATCAAAAGATGCTTCTAATGGAGGTGTGCACCCATGGCCTGCCATTGGGAACAGCCTCGCAGGGAGGCCATTGGTAGGACACACCGCTCGAACAGATAAAGCGGCAACGCAGGGACATCTCCCCTCCTGCACCTCAGCCCCATCCTTAGGGAGCTGCTGACACACATCCAGGGCAACTGCAGCCCACCAGCCCCCCAGCACACACAGCACCAAGCGCAGCGGCAGTCTTTAATAAACACAATAAATACGTAAACAATCCCGTCAAACACTGCAGCGAGAGGACAGCTTTCAAGTCTAAGCGATGCGAGCCCTTGATTCTTCGGACGTAAGAGTGAAGGATTTTGTGTTTAATAAAAAAAAAAGAAAAAAAAAAAAGGATTCTCACAGACGCAGGCGATCTTCAAGATCGGATGCATCTCATTTGAGCTCAGCCACCTACAAAGCAGGCGTCTGTCCACCGAGCCCTCGTTAGCCAGCATGAAAAGAGAGTGTCTGCAACAGCCACCCCAAGCCAGCGCCCTGAAGAGGCCACCCAAAGTCTATTCCTTCCAGCCGTGGGGATAGGACTGAGCTGAATAGGAAAAAACAACTTTATATTAAAGAGAATAAAGCTGCTTCTTTTATAATCCCACACTTTCTATTTAAGCTCTTTCCATTTTGGATTAAGAAAATAGTAATTCTCCATTACGCGTGGCATTAGACGCAGCCCTGTTTTCGAACACATCTCAATTTCGCCCAATGGCAAGGACGGAGAAGATTTTTTACATTTAAGAACACATTAAAACTCAGACACATCTTCCCCAAAGGTTAAGATGTCATATTTTCGGTATAACAAATGCTGTCTTCTCCTAGTGCTGAGATAATGTGAGTGTGATGGGCACTATAATGCACACACTAATCACAGAATCATAGAATGGCTTAGGTTGGAAGGGACCTTGACGATCACCCAGATCAAATCTCTCTGCCACAGACGGGGTTGTCACCTTGTTTTCTAGTCAAGGCTCAGATTACAGTGTTATCAGTTCCTTCCTCCACTCCTCTTGTCTTCACTTCCAAACTGGAAATAGATCATCTCTTCTGAGCCCCAAACAGGGAAACATGGAATAAAAGAGGAGGATGTGGGAACACAGGCTCCAGAGGCTGTACAGACCGACCCAGACAGCAATGTGGTCCAATGGCGTTCATTTTCTGGACTTTGGAGAGTCCTCATGTTCTGGAGAGCGTTCCCCCATGCCCCATTTCACACTCCAGAGTGCAGCGGAAAAGCTCTCTATCCTGGATTTGTGCTGCAAAAAGACTACATCTTGCCCTACAGTGCTCAGATAATGAAGGTTTAATGAACTGCAGTGTTTTTTCTGTCCTACAGAGCTTGCATTCACGAGTCTGACGAAAGATTAAAAGCAAGCCAGTAACAGGGAAGAAAGACAGACAGCGAACTGCCACACATCTGGGCACTGGGCTGCACAGGGAGGTAAGGAGTGACCGTGGTGCTGACCCAGTCCCGCTGCAGTAACCTGGGCTCGGCTCCGGGCTGGGTGCTCGCCGTCTGCTGATCCATCATTCTGCCCCGTTAACCTCCTAATTGGGTACCAACGTGTTTTCAGCATCACGTACGCTGCAGACACGGGCAGGCAGATGCCAAGGAGCATCAGCACTGCCCGAAGCACTGAACCAAACCTCACCACGAGCACGAATCCAAAGCACCCTCACCACGGCCCTGCCACCAGAGCCAATTAGCTGACTGGGTTTAAAGACAGAGAAGAAAAAAGGATGGACTATTAATGAGAGAATCAGGAGAGGGAAAAAAGACAATGTCCATTAGTTAATAAGCAAGTTCATACATTAAGTGCTCCCATTCCTGATGTTTACGAAATATCTCATTTCAGGAACGAGAATTTTCCTGTTTGTACAACAGGACACAGTATTTCCTAAGCAAGTAAATCTTACCAAAGAATATTAAGTCAACAAAGCGATTAGACACAGAAAACAAAAGTTAAGAAACGCATTTGCTAACGACTCTGATCCTGCAGAATAATGATCTTGTCTCTAATCAGGACTTAACTGGTAATCTTTCCTGAAGGACAGCATCAGGCAAGATACAATGCCACAAAGTTGGCTCAGGAGAGGCCAGACAAGTAAAAAGAGCAAAAGTGGTCCCAAAAAAATGAGAGCAGAGGCCTGAGCAGCAAACCCACACCCCTGCTCCGCATGCAGAATGACAAACAAACAGCACGCCGGACAGCAAGGGCACATCCGAAATCACGTGACCCAGAAAAGATCAGGAAAACCTATTTTCCAAATCCTCGCTTCCGCTTCCCCTTCACCCCTCCGCCACAAACAGGCAGCACAGAAAAAGCATCCCAGGCCTGAAAGGCGGAATCACGTTTTGAAGTCAGACCGAGTCACACACGGGGGTTTGGTGCAGCTCTGCACGGAGCGAGCGCTCACAGCCTCGGCTGCACAGTGCTGCAAAGGCTGCATCAGCACGCTCTGAGTTTCGGGCGGATGGGATCGATGCTGTCCTACGTGAAACGGGCTCTCATCGAGGTCCTGCAGCACGGGAGGTGATCCTGGAGAGGTGGGGAGGGCGAGGGACGGGCTGCGCTCACAGGTCCAGAAGCCGACCAGCAATGAACGCCACTTGCTTCCCATCCAAATCTGCCTCATTCCTGCCCTTCCCTCCAAATATCCACTGCATGAAATCAGGTTTGAGGCCAAACGGAGCTGAGGGCTCCGTTGAGATAAGGAGTGCTTATTCCCAACGCAGCATCAGGGCACCGAGCACTTGCTGTGACTTTCAGCGTCAACCACCACGTGCAGCCCCAGTAACCACAAACACAGACCCGGGAAAAGCCAGAAATAATGCAACACAGCGGCACGTCGGCCCCGCCAGACCTCGGGAGCTGCACCCCGGGAGCACACTGCATAGCAGGGAGAAGCGGCGCGGTTTTGTTGTGTTTGCTGCCAGCCTGGAGGCTCCCACGGCCGCATTCAGCCCAGCGCCGCGCCCGGAGCCAAGTCCCCAACTTATCAGAGAGGTTTGTAATGGAAATGCTGACAGCCCCTTCAGTCTAGTGGCACTGGCAGGTGCTCCCACAATGCAGGACATAATTCAATCAGGCTTTTGGCTGACGTCACGAAGCACAGAACAACTCAAATGCTTTATGAACAGCACCAGAACCCCCGAGATTCAATTACGGGGCTGATATTCGATCAGGAGTCGTATTTAGCTGTTTTTAATATAACAAAACCTTTGTACGGGTTATTTATCAAATAGGTTCATCATATTTAAATGTACAGTCAGAGAGAAAAGTGCACCGTGCCGTGTTAATCTGACGAGCCCAAATCCTTAGGAACAAGACAGGCTTTTATTCAGGAAAACCAGCACTGGGATTCACACTGGAGTCCAATTTTTATACGCTGCACGGCGAAAAGAACTCAATCCCTGTCTTCCTATGGATTACACACATGAATTAATTCAGTGATCTCCTTTTTTTTTTTTTCCCCCCCCCCCCAGATTTCTGGACCCTTAAAATTATCCCAGTGGACACGCAAGCTGCTTCACAATGAATGTAAACTGTAAAAGGTCTTTTTTTTTTTTTTTTTTTTTAAGTAAACTTTACTGGAAGCCTTAGAAACAGCCCACGGTCCTGAAAGGATCTGCAACAGCAGTGAGAGCCCGCGGGCAGAACCTCTCCGAGCAGCGAGGCAGAAGCACCCGGAGACATCACCCCTTCCACCAGGTGAAGAGAAAATCGTTGTATTGGACAAACCAGCTCGGAGGGGATTAGGCAAATTCCACCAGCGTGCTCCACAAATACAGCAGCGCCTGTGAAGTGCTGTTTCCAAAACAGATCAATACCCAGACAGACAACAACAATGGGTCGCAGCTAGGGACTGTCACCGCTCCCAACAGCCGTCCTGAAACACACCACGAACCGGCGGCTGTCACAACAGCGCGGCACCAACAACAGCCGTGCTGCACCTTGCACGAGGAGCTTCCTCGCCACCTCAAGACCCAGCCCATAACATCACCTCGACCCACACCTGGCTCAAAGAGCAGAATGCCAACACCAGCCAGCACCTCGGCTGCTTCTCCTCATGTGGGCATGGCTCTGGGTAGTGGACTCAGACCTAGCTACGGCCCCGGGCAGTGCCACCAACCCAAGTATGGACCCAGTACAACCACCAGAGCCAGGCTTGTCCCCAGGCAGGGCCACCAACCTAAGTATGGACCCAGTGCAACCATCAGAGCCAGGCTTGTCCCCAGGCAGGGCCACCAACCAAAGTATGGACCCAGTACAACCACCAGAGCCAGGTTTGTCCCTGGGTAGGGCCACCAACCCAAGTATGGGCACAGTACAACCACCAGAGCCAGGCTTGTCCCTGGGTAGGGCCACCAGACCCAAGTATGGACAAAGTACAACCACCAGAGCCAAGCTTGTCCCCAGGCAGGACCATCACGCCGGGGCTTGGCCATAGAGCTGCAAGTCTAGGAAGCTCTGGGCAGCACCAACAGGTCAGTCTGGGCATTGGGCTGGATCCCACTCAATGTTCCCCAGGGGACAACTGAACAGAGCCCCTCAGCCATACAGGCAGCACTGGCTGCAGGAGGGCAGATCAGCAAGCTTGGTGGTGACTTCTACTTGGCCAACAATAGCACAGGGTAAATGTCATCAAATTAAATGACTCAAGGGTCTTGTTGAAGCTGCCCTTATCCCTTCTGCCTTCCGAGGGACATGAGGAACTCAGTGGGCTGTCTACAGACAGCTTTACAGGCTTCAGAACAACAGACAGCCTCAGATCCACGGCACCAAAAATTATTTCCACGTCTGGAAATGCAATTTTTGTCCCTTTCCAGCCACACTGCGATTGCATCCACCTCTCCGGTATTGTCTACCTGGGAGAATTTCGGTGCGAGGTCTTCAAACCACGACAGACACCAGCCCTGCTCCATTCTGAATGATCACAGCTCTGACGTCCGGGCTCGTGGGAACCGACCTCCATGACAGCACGGCACCAAGCACTGCGACCACAGCCCGGGGCCGCCGGCTCTGCTCCCTTCTAGGCCCTCCTCACACAACTTTCCAGATAGAAAATGTAGTTTACCATTAGAAGTAAATGTTTGATCTGTAAAGCTTACAGAATGGCTTTGTTTATCATAGCAGATGAAAGAAAAAAAAAAAAAAAAGGGAATAATTTTAAACTCGAAACAAAATTGTTTATATGACAGCTTTTAGTGCTCCATGATTCTGTGCATTTAAGAGAGATTCAAGCAATCAGCAGCATAAACTTTCATTACATAGTTCTATTATATATGTTTATGTGACTTGGTTGTTCGTCTGTTATTTAAGTGACTTCCTCATTACAATAGTAGGGGAGAGGTATTTGCTGATCTTGTCAAAAAACATCAGGCTGTTCACCGGCAGCGCTCCGCCATCCCCACGCATGTGCGCTAAAAACCTTGCAGAGGTGGACCAAAAATCAAAGAGATTCTCAATTCAGCAACCGCAGAATTACGGGGGAAAAAAATAATAATAATTTCAAAAATCACACGTCCCTTCCTGCGGTAGCCAAAAAATAAGCGCGAGCGGCGAAAGGTGAAAATTTGTGACCTGATACTCACGAGACGCAGAGGCTGACAATTATTTATGCCTATTTCACGTTCCTTGGGAATTCAGTCAACAGAAGCTGCTTCTGCCTGCGACAAGACCCGGTGTGTTTCTGGGAGCGGTGAGAGCGCCGATCTAACGGGAAGAAGCCAACCTGCACCGCACGCCCCACGCTGCCCCTACTTTCTGCACCCTTCCCGAACACGTCACACCAGCTCCGCGCGCCTCGCCAGCCCCCGGGCAGACCCCAGCCCCCTGCCCACCACATACACCTCTTCCACGGGGAACCTCTACCCGCAGTGCCATCCCCAGCATCGTCCGTGACTGCAGACCTTGGCTGCGGCACGCACCAGCGTCTCCTCCAGGTGACATTTGGCTGGGTCTGGCCCCCGAGCCATCCAGCCTCTCCGACAGCTAACGCGCACGTTTCTGAATTATTAAAAGTATTCGGGAGCCCTGACAAGGTAGACGTACAGTGATTATGACAAAAAGCGTTTTCAAAAGAGCTACAGCAGCCGAGAGGCACGGCTGAGCCGCCCCTCGCCGATCGCACCCCACGCGGCCCTTTGGCAGACGTCAGCTCGGACCCTCTGCCACCGACCAGGGCTACTTCTCAGAAAGGAGAGGGAGTTATTTCTCCGTTTTTCAGCTGCCAAGGTGAGAGCTTAGCTTCCAGCTTCGGAACGAAGGCGGCTGCCTGCCGGGGGTGTGCCTTGGGATGCCCCCGCGGGATGCGCTCAGGGTGGGACACAAATGGAAGGAACCTCTCCCCTACAGCACTCAGCTCCTCCAAGCTGGCTCGGTAGCGCTGGCCAACCTCTCCTCTCTACAACCAAACATTCAGCTCCTGCATGCAGGCACAGCAGTGTGAGGCCAACCCTGCAGCGTGGTCCCATCCTGCCCGCTTGCAGGGAGCCTCCCGAGCACCCGGAGCTGGGAGGCAGAGAGCGTTCCTCTCCTTAATCACAATTAGAGGACACGGGGGTGGGAAGCATGGAAGCGGCTGTCTTTGTGTACCCCGGCTACACCCTGAGATGCACGAGCAGCGTCCACGGGGCCACAGTCGGGGTCCTGGCACAACACTACACACCACCCCATTCAGCCAGACACAGAACCACCACCGCCGCATCCCCGTGCTTCTTCTCCTTCCTCCTTATAAAGTACGGACCCGTAAGCTAAGAATCCCTTTCTCTTTGCTCGCTGTTAATGGCAATTCCAAAATGCCACCCACAAGATAAAAGCATTCTTCCAAAAATCCCAGCACGCTGCTCCTGCTGGCAGCGGGGACCTGTGCATGCACGCCAAGGTGTGCCCAGGCTGACCACGCGATATCCAAACCTTACGTTTCCAGACAGAGATTATATTCAATCAGCTCTGATAAGCAACTGATGGTGGCAAAATGATGCGTCCTGCCCTAAAGCCACGCTCCGAAAAAATGAGCTGTACTTAAATAACGCTGTTTCATTATAATATTTTGCTATCGTTTGCTCACGGGCACATGAAAAGTGGGGGGGAAAAAAAAAAAAAAAACCTACTTCAAAACCAAGCGGAATTTGCGATTCCCTCATTTAGGGTGTATTAATTTGTAATCGCTGTCATTCTAATGCAG